>NW_027649845.1:390000-502500 GCF_965287045.1 Carcharhinus amblyrhynchos | reverse complement strand
CTTCGGCCCACAATGTTGCGCCGACCAGTCTTATTTTTAAAAAAAAACATTGACCCACTAATCTAAACCCATCCCTTTTCGTCCATAAACCTATCCACCAATCTCTTAAACGCCCCCAAACTAGGCGCATTTACAACTGCAGCAGGCAGGGCATTCCAATCCCTCACCACCCTCTGGGTAAAGAACCTGCCCCTGACATCCGTCCTATAACTACCCCCCCCTTAATTTAAAGCCATGCCCCCTCGTGCTAGATTTCTCCATCCGAGGAAACAGGCTATCACCATCCACCCTATCTAAACCTCTAATCATCTTATATGTTTCTATAAGATCCCCTCTTAGCCGCCTTCTTTCCAGTGAAAACAACCCCAAATCCCTCAGTCTCTCCTCATAGGACCTCCCCTCCATACCAGGCAACATCCTGGTAAACCTCCTCTGCACCCTCTCCAAAGCCTCCACATCCTTCCTGTAATGTGGGGACCAGAACTGCACACAGTACTCCAAGTGCGGCCGCACCAGAGTTGTGTACAGTTGCAACATGACGCTGCGACTCCTAAATTCAATCCCCCTACCAATAAACGCCAAGACACCGTATGCCTTCTTAACAACCTTATCTACTTGATTCCCAACTTTCAGGGATCTATGTACACATACACCTAGATCCCTCTGCTCCTCCACTCTATTCAAAGTCCTCCCGTTAGCCCTATACTCGACACATCTGTTATTCCTACCGAAATGAATTACCTCACACTTCTCCGCATTAAACTCCATCCGCCACCTCGCGGCCCAGCTCTGCAACCTGTCCAAGTCACCCTGCAAACTTCAACACCCTTCCTCACAATCTACCACACCTCCGACTTTGGTGTCATCAGCAAACTTACTAATCCACCCAACTATACCCTCATCTAGATCATTAATAAAGATTACAAACAGCAGTGGCCCCAAAACAGATCCCTGAGGCACACCACTCGTAACCGAACTCCATGATGAATAATTACCATCAACCACCACCCTCTGTCTCCTATCTGCTAGCCAATTCCTGATCCAAGTACCTAAATTACCACCAATCCCATACATCTGCATTTTCTGCAGAAGCCTACCATGGTGAACCTTATCAAATGCCTTACTAAAATCCATATATACCACGTCAACTGAGGAGATTGAAATGAAACAGACAGACAGTTCATTCCAACACTGAGAAATGGGAAGCGATGCATTTTGGACAATAAGTTGAGGAGGGAAACCATAAACCAACTGGGAACGAGTGAAATTGTGTGTAGGTAAAGGGAGACCTTTTATACCTCTCTCAATCTGTGTCCCTCTCTGTTTCTCACTCTCTGTGTCTGGGTCTTCTCTCTCCATCTCACCCTCTCTGGGAATCTGTGAAAAATACCCACAAATATCAGTCAGCCGTTTGCCGTTTCTTCCCAGTGTCCGTTTGATGTGAACACAGCACTGAGATATTTCGGACACAGTTGTCTCCTCACTAAGGGAACATTCGGATGAGGCAGAGTCGATTCAGAAAGAACCTTCCCGGTGGTGGGGGAGTCCAGAACTCCCATAGTTTGAGGGGAAAGGGGAAACCTTTTCGGACTGAGGTGCGGAGAAATCCCTTCACCCAGAGAGTGGGGAGTGTGTGGGATTCAGCCCCACAGAAAGTAGCTGAGGATAAAACATTGTCTGATTCCCACTGGGAATGAGATGGAGCTCTTGGGGCTAATGTGGGATCAGGATATTGAATTTGATGATCAGAATGAATGTAGGAGGAAGCTGGAAGGGCCGAGTGGCCTCCTGCTTTTAGTTTGTGTTTATAAATGATGAAAAGACAGAAGCAGTGGGAGTTCGATATGTGTGGATATCTCACAGCCGGATTCACACAATCCACACAGCAATGTCTGGGATATTTCGGGAATGCTGTAAATGATGTGAAATGCAGTGTGCAGGGTACCTTCATGTTGTAATGTTACTCCCAAACTGTCACCCCCCCCCACAGGATCCACATTTCTGTACAATGTGAGTGAATTGTAAACTCAGTGAGTTCAGGTTCAATGTTTAAAATAACCAGTCCCTTTCCTGTGGCTGCTTTGGGGAATGTCAGTGGGATGTAGTTTCCAGGCAAGTGTGAACAATTGTATTGGGGAATCATTGGAAGCAGTTTCCATTGAGAGCTTCCTGCATTCTGGAAATGTGTGGAATCTATTCAGAGATAGGAAATGGATGGGTGAATAAAGGGGACAGTTCTTTGTTAATGACATTAGATTGTGAGCTTTGAAGATTCCCCCAGTTCCATGAGCTCAAAGACAGGAATGATTAAAGCAAAGTTCATCGTTCAAATTCTTCAGATAAGTTTCAAAGTGAGTGAGAGACAGAATACACAAACTCTGAGACAGAGAGAGACACACCTGTATTCACAGCTTCAACTCCATGTTTCAATCTGAGGAGCTGAGATCCTGGTTGAATGAAACACGAGTTCACACTGGGATGCTGAACAATCTGAGTTCTGTTTGTTCTCTCCTTAAAATCAATCTAAAAATCTGCAATGAAAAATTCCTTGGACGGAGCAGAGGGAATTGTACTCTGTGTCCTGTATTTGGGTTGGAAGTGTTTGATGAGCAGGCGTTGGCACAGTGGTTGGCACTGCTGCCTCCCAGGGACCGGGGTTCAATCCCAGCCCTGGGTCACTGTCTGTACGGAGATTCTCCCCGTGTCTGTGTGGGTTTCCTCCGGGTGCTCCGGTTTCCTCTCCCAGCCCCCAGATCTGCAGGTTCGGTGAATTGGCCGTGCTAAACTGTCCCTGAGTGTCGGGGGATGTGTAGGTTAGGGGGGATTAGCCGGGAAAGTGAACCTTGCCCCGTATCCTTTTATCCCCTTTGCCCCAAGTGCTGTATCTAACAGCCCCTGGGAAACATTCAATGTTTTGCCCTCAACTACTTTCTGTGTTGGTGAATTCCACAGGCTGACCCCTCTCTGGGTGAAGAGATTTCCCCTCATCTCTGTCCTAAACCGTCTCCCCTGTATCCTCAGACTGTGAGCCCTGGTTCTGGACACCCTCACCACCGGGATCATCCTTCTGGCACCTACCCCTGTCTGGTCCTGTTAGAATTTGATTGATTTCGATGAGATCGCCCCCTCACTCTTCTGATCTCCAGTGAGTACAATCCGAACCCCCTCAATCTCTCCTCATTCGTCAGTCCCTCCATCCCAGGAATCCGCCTGGTAAACCTTCTCCGGGCTCCCTCTGGAGCAAGAACATCCTTCCTCAGATACAGAGAGCCAAACTGTCCCCAATATTCGGGCTGTGGTCTCACCAAGGCCCTGTCTAATTGCAGCAAGAGCCTGTTCCTGTTCTCCAATCCTCTGGCTATGGAGGCTAACATCCCGTTGGCCTTTTCTCCAGCCTCCTGCCCCTGCGTGCTTGCCTCCAGCGATTGGTGTGTGAGGGACACCCAGGTCTCCTTGTACATTCCCCGCTCCTCATTTCTGGCCATTCAGACAGTAATCCGCCTCCCCCTTCCTGCTCCCAAAGTGGAGACCCTCACATTTGCCGCTGAATACCTCCCTTTCCCCCATTAGGATCATTCCTAAAACCAATCACTTTTCACCAAATCTGTGGGGCGTCTGTCCCTAAACTCGCCTGTGACTCAGTGTCTAATTTTTCACTCTTGGTTCCTGTGAGGCATCTCAGGGACAATTCTGTTCAAGGTGCTACATAAATGCAAGTTGTTGTTGTGTGTGTGTGTGAGTGTCAGTGTCTGTCCATGTCTGGGACACTGCAGGTTACAGAGAATGGTTCACTCTGGTCTGTGACTGTCCGTCTCGTGTGTGTCTCAGTGTCAGCTCTGTAACACGCACAGCACAATCCCATCCTGTTTCTGTCTCTCTCTCTGTCTCTGTCTCTGGATCTCTCTCTCTCTCTCTCTGAAGAATGCTTTCTATGGGGCATCTGTAAAAAATGGGGAGAGTTGTAGCTGACATGTCAAATTTCCTCAGTCTTCTGAGAAAGTAGCAGCGTTGGTGAGGCTTTCTTAACGATAGTTTTGTGTGAAGGGACTAGGACAGGTTGTTGGGGATCTGGACACCTAAAACCTTGAAGCTCTCGATGTGTGGGTTAGGTGGAGTGGCCGTGCTAAATTTCCCCTCAGTGTCAGGGGATTAAATATGTGGGGTTATGGGGATAGGAGCTGGCTGGGATTGGTGACAATACAGCCTCAATGGGCTGAATGGCCTCTCTCTGCACTGTTGGGATTCTATGAACACTGTGTGACCCTCTCCATCTCAATCACTTCCTCTCTCTCTCTGTAACCCTCTCCCTCTGTAACCCTCTCTCTCTGTAACTCTCTCTCTCTCTATCCCGTATCTCTCTCTCTCTCTCTGTTACTCTCTCTCTATCCTCTCTCTCTTTAGCTCTCTGTCTCTCTCTCTCTCTCTCTCTCTATCCTGTCTCTCTCTCTCTATCCTGTCTCTCACTCTCTGTCTCTCACTGTCTCTGTCTCTCTCTCTCTCTATCCTCTCTCTCTGTTACTCTCTCTCCCTCTCTCTCTCTCTCTCTCTCTATATCCTGGCTCTCTCTCTCTCTCTGTTACTCTCTCTCTCTCTATCATGTCTCTCTCTCTGTTATTCTCTCTCTCTACATCCTCTCTCTCTCCCTCTCTCTCTCCCTCTCTCTCTATCCTGTCTCTCTCTCTGTCTCTCTCTCTCTCTCTCTGTTATTCTCTCTCTCTACATCCTCTCTCTCTCCCTCTCTCTGTTACTCTCTCTCTATCCTGTCTCTCTCTCTTCGTCTCTCTGTTACTCTCTCTCTCTATCCTGAATCTCTCTCTCTGTTACTCAAACTCTATCCTGTCTCTCTCTCTCTGTTACTCTTTCTCTCTCTCTATCCCGTATCTCTCTCTCTCTCTCTGTTACTCTCTCTCTATCCTCTCTCTCTCTCTCATGTCTCTCTCTTCGTTACTCCCTCTCTCTATCCTGTCTCTCTCTCTCTGTTACACGCTCTCTATCCTGTCTCTCTCTCTCTGTTACACTCTCTCTATCCTGTCTCTCTCTCCCTGTTACACTCTCTCTATCCTGTCTCTCTCTCTCTGTTACACTCTCTCTATCCTGTCTCTCTCTCTCTGTTACACTCTCTCTATCCTGTCTCTCTCTCTCTGTTACTCTCTCTCTATCCTGTCTCTCTCTCTCTCTGTCTCTCTCTCTCTCTGTCTCTCTCTCTCTCTGTCTCTCTCTCTCTCTCTCTATCCTGTCTCTCTCTGTCTCTCTCTCTCTCTATCCTGCCTCTCTCTCTCTGTTACTCTCTCTCTCTATCCTGTCTCTCTCTGTTACTCTCTCTCTCTATCCTGTCTCTCTCTGTTACTCTCTCTCTCTATCCTGTCTCTCTCTGTTACTCTCTCTCTCTCTATCCTGTCTCTCTCTCTCTCTATCCTGTCTCTTTTTCTGTTACTCTCTGTCTCTATCCTGTTACTCTCTCTCTCTCTGTTACTCTCCCTCTCTATCCTCTCACTCTCTGTTACTCTCTCTATCTATCCTGTCTCTCTCTCTCTCTCTATCCTGTCTCTGTTACTCTCTCTTTCTCTGTTACTCTCCCTCTCTATCCTGTCTCTCTCTCTCTTCGTTACTCTCTCTCTCTATCCTCTCTCTGTCTCTCTCTCTCTGTCTCTCTCTGTCTCTCTCTGTCTCTCTCTCTGTCTCTCTCTCTGTCTCTCTCTCTGTCTCTCTCTCTCTGTCTCTCTCTCTCTATCCTCTCTCTCTCTGTTACTCTCTCTCTCTCTCTATCCTGTCTCTCTCTCTCCGTTACTCTCTCTCTCTATCCTGTCTCTCTCTCTCTCTCTGTTACTCTCTCTCTATCCTCTCTCTCTCTCTTACTCTCTCTCTCTATCTTGTCTCTCTCCCTCTGTTACTCTCTATCCTGTCTCTCTCTCTCTTACTCTCTCTCTCTATCTTGTCTCTCTCTCTATCCTGTCTCTCTTTCTCTGTCTCTGTCTGTCTCTCTCTCTCTATCCTGTCTCTCTCTCTCTCTGTTACTCTCTCACTCTATCCTGTCTCTCTCTTTGTCTCTCTCTCGCTCTCTATCCTGTCTCTCTCTCTCTGTCTCTCTCTTTGTCTCTCTCGCTCTCTATCCTGTCTCTCTCTCGCTCTCTCTCTATTACTCTCTCACTCTATCCTGTCTCTCTCTCTCTGTTACTCTCTCTCTCTATCCTGTCTCTCTCTCTGTTACTCTCTCTCTCTCTATCCTGTCTCTCTCTCTCTCTGTTATTCTCTCTCTCTATATCCTGTCTCTCTCTCTCTCTGTTACTGTCTCTCTCTATCCTTTCTCTCTCTCTCTGTTACTCTCTGTCTCTATCCTCTCTCTCTCTCTCTGTTACTCTCTCTATCCTATCTCTCTCTCTCTCTCTCTGTTACTCTCTCTCTCTCTGTTACTCTCTCTCTCTCTGTTACTCTCTCTCTCTGTTACTCTCTCTCTCTGTCTGTTACTCTCTCTCTCTGTTACTCTCTCTGTCTGTTACTCTCTCTCTATCCTGTCTCTCTCTCTCTCTCTGTTACTCTCTCTCTCTGTTACTCTCTCTCTCTGTTACTCTCTCTCTCTGTTACTCTCTCTGTCTGTTACTCTCTCTCTCTGTTACTCTCTCTCTCTCTGTTACTCTCTCTCTCTCTCTGTTACTCTCTCTCTCTCTCTGTTACTCTCTCTCTCTGTTACTCTCTCTCTCTCTCTCTGTTACTCTCTCTCTCTCTCTCTCTGTCTGTTACTCTCTCTCTCTCTGTTACTCTCTCTGTCTGTTACTCTCTCTCTCTCTTTCTCTCTCTGTTACTCTCTCTCTCTCTGTTACTCGCTCTCTCTCTGTTACTCTCTCTGTCTGTTACTCTCTCTCTCTCTTTCTTTCTCTGTTACTCTCTCTCTCTCTCTCTCTGTTACTCTCTCTCTCTCTGTTACTCGCTCTCTCTCTGTTACTCTCTCTGTCTGTTACTCTCTCTCTCTCTGTTACTCTCTCTGTCTGTTACTCTCTCTCTCTGTTACTCTCTCTCTGTTACTCTCTCTGTCTGTTACTCTCTCTGTCTGTTACTCTCTCTGTCTGTTACTCTCTCTGTCTGTTACTCTCTCTCTCTGTTACTCTCTCTGTCTGTTACTCTCTCTGTCTGTTACTCTCTCTCTCTATCCTGTCTCTCTCTCTCTCTCTGTTACTCTCTCTCTCTGTTACTCTCTCTCTCTGTTACTCTCTCTGTCTGTTACTCTCTCTCTCTCTGTTACTCTCTCTGTCTGTTTCTCTCTCTCTCTCTCTCTCTGTTACTCTCTCTCTCTCTCTCTCTCTGTTACTCTCTCTCTCTCTCTCTCTGTTACTCTCTCTCTCTCTGTTACTCTCTCTCTCTCTGTTACTCTCTCTGTCTGTTACTCTCTCTCTCTGTTACTCTCTCTCTCTGTTACTCTCTCTCTCTCTCTCTCTCTGTTACTCTCTCTCTCTCTCTCTCTCTGTTACTCTCTCTCTCTCTCTGTTACTCTCTCTCTCTCTATCCTCTCTCTCTGTGTAACCCTCTCCAGCTGGATGGGGGAGAGGTGAAACAGGCAGTGTAAGCCGAGGTTTGGAGTATTTTCCCCCCAGAGTTTGATAGATTGATGATGAACAAGGCCCGGGGGGGTGAAAGGTTATCGGGGGGGGGGGGGGGGCAGGAATGTAGAGTGGGGTTACAGTCCAATCAGATGTGACCTTATTGAATGGTGGAGCAGGTTGGGGAGGGCCGAATGGCCTCCTCCTCTTCCTAATCCGGATGTTGGTATCCAGGGAGGGAACTTGAATCTGGAGCGAACTCCCACTGAGCCTGGGAATATTTGCTGAAACAGTGACGAAGGGGATTGGGATCGGGATTTGATTCATTCAACTCACACGGATTCACATCGAGTGAAAGGGATTGTTTCCCACACTCCCAATCCTGGAAACTGGGAGAAGCCCAGAGCAGGAGGAGGCCATTCAGGGCAGAGATTCCTCATACTATCCCAGATTGGAATCACTGAGAGAGGGTTAGGGCAGAGATTACTGATACAAGGCCCAGATTGTAATAACTGAGAGAGGTTTAGGACAGAGATTACTGATACAAGGCCCAGATTGTAATAACTGAGAGAGGTTTGGGGCAGAGATTACTGATACAAGGCCCAGATTGTAATAACTGAGAGAGGTTTAGGGCAGAGATTACTGATACTATCCCAGATTGTAATAACTGAGAGAGGTTTAAGGCAGAGATTACTGATACAAGGCCCAGATTGTAATAACTGAGAGAGGTTTAGGGCAGAGATTACTGATACTATCCCAGATTGTAATAACTGAGAGAGGTTTAAGACAGAGATTACTGATACAAGGCCCAGATTGTAATAACTGAGAGAGGTTTAGGACAGAGATTACTGATACAAGGCCCAGATTGTAATAACTGAGAGAGGTTTAGGACAGAGATTACTGATACAAGGCCCAGATTGTAATAACTGAGAGAGGGTTAGGGCAGAGATTACTGATACAATCCCAGATTGTAATAACTGAGATAGGTTTAAGGCAGAGATTACTGATACAAGGCCCAGATTGTAATAACTGAGAGAGGTTTAGGGCAGAGATTACTGATACTATCCCAGATTGTAATAACTGAGAGAGGTTTAAGGCAGAGATTACTGATACAAGGCCCAGATTGTAATAACTGAGAGAGGTTTAGGACAGAGATTACTGATACTATCCCAGATTGTAATAACTGAGAGAGGTTTAGGACAGAGATTACTGATACAAGGCCCAGATTGTAATAACTGAGAGAGGGTTAGGGCACAGATTACTGATACAACCCCAGATTGTAATAACTGAGATAGGTTTAAGGCAGAGATTACTGATACAAGGCCCAGATTGTAATAACTGAGAGAGGTTTAGGGCAGAGATTACTGATACAAGGCCCAGATTGTAATAACTGAGAGAGGTTTAGGACAGAGATTACTGATACAAGGCCCAGATTGTAATAACTGAGAGAGGGTTAGGGCAGAGATTACTGATACAAGGCCCAGATTGTAATAACTGAGAGAGGTTTAGGGCAGAGATTACTGATACAAGGCCCAGATTGTAATTACCGTGAGAGACATGAACAGTGTGGATCGGGAGCAGCCGATCCCCTTAGTTGAAGGGTCAGTGACGAGGGGGACACAGGTTCAAGGAGAGGGACAGGAGGTTGAAGAGGGGATGTGAGGAAGAACTGTTTTACCCAGAGGGTGGGGAGGGTCTGGGATGTGCTCCCTGGGAGGGGGGTGGTAGAGACAAGTTGTCTCACATCCTTTAAAAAGTCCCTGGATGATCACTCGGCCCATCATCACATTCAGGGCTTTGGGCCAAGTGCTGGGGAATGGGGTTGGGTCGGGGGTGTTAGGTGGTTCTGACGGGTCAGTACAGACTCGATGGGCCGAGGGGTCTCTCCTGCACTGTGGGAATCTGGGATTGTGTGATGGGGAAATGTTTTGAACGCACTGGGATCTGGAATGTTGTGTCTGAGCCGGAGGGGGAAGGAGATTCCGTCAGGAGGAGATTGAATGGGAAGCTGAGGGGAAAATATTGACAGGGTTACGGGGACTGGGAATAGTCAAACTGCTCTTGCAGGCTCTCCATCCTGGCTTGACGGGCTGAATGGCCTCCTGTGCTGTCCCCATTCTATGATTCACACACAAGTGACCCTCTGGGTGTCTGTTAGAGCCCACTCATTCCCCCAGGATCAGTTCCAGCATTTCAAGCTCAGATCCCAGTACGTTATAGCTGGGGGCAGTGAGGAGTAAAACAGAAATAGGAATGAGTGTGTGTGAGTGTCGGTGTGGTTATGTTTCTGTGTTTCTGTGTGTGTGAGGGAGAGATTCGAAGTGTCTGCACGTATTTCTGTGTGTGTGTGTGTGTGTGTGTGTGTGTGAGCTTGTGTGTCTCCTGTGTGTGTGTGTGTGAGAGAGAGAGAGATTGTGTGTCTCTCTGTGTGTGAGCTTATGTGTCTGTGAGTGTATGTGTGTTTCTGTATGTGTGTGTGTGTACTTCAACATGTGTTTCTCTGTGCCTGTGAGTGTGTGTGTGTCTCTGTGTCTGTGAGTGAATGTGTGTGTGTGTGTGTCTGTCTCTCTGTGTCTGGGTGTGTGAGTGTTTATCTGTGTCTCTCTGTGAATATGTGTGTGTCTCTCTGTCTCTATGTGAGTGCCTCTGTGTTTGTGTCTGTGTGTGTGTATGTGTGTGTGCATCTGTCTGTGTCAATGTGTGTGTGTGTGCGTGTGTGCATCTGTCTCTGTGTCAATGAGTGTGTGTGCATCTGTCTGTGTCAATGAGTGTGTGTGTGTGTGTATCTGTCTCTGTGTCAATGTGTGTGTGTGTATCTGTCTCTGTGTCAATGTGTGTGTGTGTGTGTGTGTCTGTCTCTGTGTCAATGAGTGTGTGTGTGTGTATCTGTCTCTGTGTCAATGAGTGTGTGTGTATCTGTCTCTGTGTCAATGTGTGTGTGTGTATCTGTCTCTGTGTCAATGTGTGTGTGTGTGTGTGTATCTGTCTCTGTGTCAATGAGTGTGTGTCTGTGCATCTGTGTATGTGTGTGTGTGTGTGTGTCTGTGTCAGCATGCATGAGTGTTTAAATCTCAATTATGTGCAGTTTTAGGCCATTTGCCCCATTGACCCTGCTCCCCCACTCAAACAGATCATGGTAAACACACACAGAGAAATATACAGGTAGTTTGGATGTATTTATTGACCTGTTAATGTGACTGAATGCTTCACATCCTGGTTTGCCATAGACACAAAAAATGAGACACATTGTAAGCAGTGTAGCTGGAAATATCAAATTGCAAAGAGTTTTTCATGTTTAGTAAATGGACAAAACTGGTGGAGAGGTTTCAGAGCAGGGAAATGTAAATTGACACAACTTAGATTGAAAAGGGATAGAACAGCGTACTTTAATAAATGATGAAAAGACAGAAACAGTGGAAGCTCCAAATGTCCCGATATTTCACAGCTGGATTCACACAATACACACAGCAATGTCTCTGATATAGTGGAATTGTTGGAAATGTGGTTCATCTCAGTGCGGAGGCTGCCTTCATGTTCCAGAGTTAATCTGATCACTCTCATCAAAACAGGATCCACATTTCTGTACAATGTGAGTGAATTGTAAACTCAGTGAGTTCAGGTTCAACGTTTAAAATAACCAGTCCCTTTCCTGTGGCTGCTTTGGGGAATGTCAGTGGGATGTAGTTTCCAGGCAAGTGTGAACAATTGTATTGGGGAATCATTGGGAGCAGTTTCCATTGAGAGCTTCCTGCATTCTGGAAATGTGTGGGATCTATTCAGAGATAGGAAATGGATGGGTGAATAAAGATGCAGTTTGGTGTTAATTACACGAGACTGTCGGCTTTGAAGATTCCCCAGTTCCATGTGCTGAGAGAAAGGAATGATTAAACAATGTCTACAATTCAAATCCTTCAGGCAAGTGAAAAAACAGGAGAACAACTGAATCCACAAACGCTGCCACAGACAGTATTCCAAGCTTCAACTTCATGTTTGAATGTGAAATAAACCCCAGGCCACACTGGGATGCTGAACTATTTGATTCCTGTTTTTTTGTCCCCAAACTTCAAAATAAAAATCTGTGCTGAAACATTCCTTGGACAGAGCAGAGGGAATTTGACTCTGGATTTAGCCCATTCCCAGGATTTGTGTTGGGAACATTTGAGGAACGGAGCAGATTAAACATTATTCTTAACCACTGGAATTGAAGTTGGGGGCTGATTGAATCAAACATTGAAAATAATGAGGGAGAGGGAGAGGCTGATAAAGAACAAGTTTTTTCCTGCTGGTTGGGGATTCCAGGATTTGGGAATATTTGGGGGTTAGCCTCAGTTTGGAATTTGAGAATTGTAGGAATGAAAACATTGCCAGATGTGCTGTGGGGTTAGTTTGAAACAATCTTCTGCAAATGGCTATTGATGCTCAGACACTTGTTATTATTTTCAATCTGGGGTTTGATGGATTTCCCTTAGTCCAAAGGGGTAAAGAGACAGAGAGTTCGATCACAGATCAGCCAGGATCTTATTGAATATTGGAACAGGCTTTCAGGAAGATTGTTCCAGATTCCAAACACCCTCTCGGTGAAGTGATTTTCCACATTTCACTTCCCCATCATTTCCAATCTGGGCCCTCTAGTTCATCACCATCTCTTGAGAGGGAAGAGTTTCTCACTCTGTCACCTGTCCATAACCCTGAGGATCTTCAATTTCCTTGCCTGTATCTGTGTATTTCTCTGTATCTGTGTCTCTTTCTGTCTCTTTGTCTGTATCTGTGTATCTCTCTGTGTCTGTATTTCTCTGTACCTGTGTCTCTTTCTGT
Organism: Carcharhinus amblyrhynchos; assembly: GCF_965287045.1. Classification (NCBI taxonomy): domain Eukaryota; kingdom Metazoa; phylum Chordata; class Chondrichthyes; order Carcharhiniformes; family Carcharhinidae; genus Carcharhinus; species Carcharhinus amblyrhynchos. The sequence continues at coordinate 490,153 of NW_027649845.1, read as the reverse complement.
TTCCTTGTCTGTATCTGTGTGTCTCTCTGTGTCTCTGTATTTCTCTGTATCTGTGTTTCTTCCTGTTTCCGTGTCTGTATCTGTGTATCTCTCTGTGTCTCTGTATTTCTCTGTATCTGTGTCTCTTTCTGTCTCTTTGTCTGTATCTGTGTATCTCTCTGTGTCTCTGTATTTCTCTGTATCTGTGTCTCCTTCTGTCTCTCTGTCTGTATCTGTGTATCTCTCTGTGTCTCTGTATTTCTCTGTATCTGTGTCTCTTCCTGTTTCCTTGTCTGAATCTGTGTGTCTCTCTGTGTCTCTGTATTTCTCTGTATCTGTGTCTCTTTCTGTCTCTCTGTCTGTATCTGTGTATCTCTCTGTGTCCCTGCATCTGTGTCTCTTTCTTGTTTCCCTTGTCTGTATCTGTGTGTCTCTCTGTGTCTCTGTATTTCTCTGTATCTGTGTCTCCTTCTGTCTCTCTGTCTGTATCTGTGTATCTCTCTGTGTCTCTGTATTTCTCTGTATCTGTGTCTCTTTCTGTTTCCTTGTCTGTATCTGTGTATCTCTCTGTGTCTCTGTATTTCTCTGTATCTGTGTCTCTTTCTGTCTCTTTGTCTGTATCTGTGTATCTCTCTGTGTCTCTGTATTTCTCTGTATCTGTGTCTCTTTCTGTTTCCTTGTCTGTATCTGTGTGTCTCTCTGTGTCTCTGTATTTCTCTGTATCTGTGTCTCTTTCTGTCTCTCTGTCTGTATCTGTGTATCTCTCTGTGTCTCTGTATTTCTCTGTATCTATGACTCTCTATCTCTATGTATCTGTGTCTCTCTGTCTCTATCGCTCTGCCTCTCTCTCTATTTCTCTGTATCCATATCTGTCTGTCTCTATCCCGTCTGTGTATCCACGTCTCTCTTGGTTTCTATCTCTCTGTGTGTCTCTTGTCTCTGTGTTTCTCTGTGTCTCTCTCTCCCTGTGTTTTTCTCTCTGTGCATCTCTTGTCTCTGTGTCTCTCTCTCCCTGTGTTTTTCTCTCTGTGCATCTCTTGTCTCTGTGTCTCTGTCTCCCTGTGTTTTTCTCTCTGTGTCTCTGTGTTTCTCTGTGTCTCTGTCTCTCTGTGTTTTTCTCTCTGTGCATCTCTTGTCTCTGTGTCTGTGTCTCTCTGTGTTTTTCTCTCTCTGTGTGTCTGTGTGTCTCGATGCTAAGGGCCTAGTATTTTCAGCTCTGAGCTGAACCCACAGTCTCTGGAGCGAAGATCGCTGTATTGAAGGCAGGAGGCCCAATCACTCTCTGTCTGGTTTAGTTTTGTAATGTTTACATTTTTAAACACTGAAACCTCTTGCCCTTGTTGGGAATCTCACCGCGGTTTGAGAAAAGCAAACACTGATCCCACACTAAACCCCCCCAACACAGGACTGAGCAGAGAGTGTGAAATGGAACTGCTGTCAGAGTGGGTTATTAAACTGACGGAAGGGATTTGAAAAATCTCTCAATGTTTCACTGATTAAAATCTCTAATGTCCCACATCATAAATATCTGATCATTGGTGTATCTCTCTTTTACAGATCAAGTGATGGGTTGAATTTTGGACGCTGTAGATTTCCCTCAGCTGATTATGAAGATCTCTGAGTGACACAAACACAATATCTGCTCTCGGTGACTGTAACAGTCAAATTGTCTCTGTTTATCATTCTGAATCTGGAACTGAGACAATCGTGGACAGGATTGCAGTTTTCAGTGTGAAATGTATAAGGTGATTTTTGTTGTAATGTAATTGTAGTTAATAGTTTTCTTGTAGTTTAAATTTCATGTATAAATAAAGAACTTTTCTTGTTCCTTATTCACAGTGTTCATTTCCCGTGATGTTGAGCTGTGTTTTCTCTTTCTGGTCTCTGTTACAGTTGTACAGATACCGGGCAGCTCAGATCTCATGGGATCTGATCTCAGTGTGAAGATCAAAAGGACAGATGTACTTTTGTTAACTTTAAAATCAATTTTCCTGTAAAATACTCTCTGAATTTTGAAATAAATACTGAATGCAAAACTAGATCTGACTTTGCCTTATTCTGTCTTTCTTTTTGTATTTCTCGATTAGTGTATTTATGTGTGTGTCTCTCTATCTCTATCTTTATGTGTTTATGTGTCTGCCCCTATTTATCTGTATCTCTCTCTGTCTGTATATCTCTCTGTTTATCTGTGGGTCTCTCTCTGTCTCTGTATTTCTCTCTATTTGTGTCTCTCTCTGTCTCTCTGTATATATCTCTCTGTTTATCTGTGTGTCTCTCTCTGTCTCTGTATTTCTCTCTATTTGTGTCTCTCTCTGTCTCTCTGTATATATCTCTCTGTTTATCTGTGTGTGTCTCTGTCTCTGTATTTCTCTCTATTTGTGTCTCTCTCTGTATCTCTGTGTATATCTCTCTGTGTATCTGTATATGTCACTCTCTTTATTTGTGTCTTTCTCTCTCTCTTTGTTTCTCTCTATCTTTATTTCTCTGTGTATCTGTGTGTCTCTCTGCCTCTATATTTCTCTCTGTCTCCATTTCTCTTTAATAGAACATTCCAGCGCAGTACAGGCCCCTCGGCTCTCGATGTTGCGCTGACCAGTGGAACCAATCTGATGACCCTCTAACCTAAACTATTCCAATGTTATCCATATGCCTATCCACTGACCATTTGAACACCCTTAAAGTTGGTGAGTCCACAACTGCTGCAGGCAGGGCCTTCCACACCCTTACTACCCTCTGAGTAAAGAGCTTTGTCTCTGTGTTTCTCTGGATCTGTGTTTCTCTCTCTGTCTCTGTGTCTATACCTCTCTGGGTATCTGTGTGTGTTTGTGTCTTTGCATTTCTCTATATCTGTCTCTGTCTCTGTGTCTCGATGCTAAGGACCTCGTGTTTTAGGCTCTGTGCTGGACCCACAATCTCTCTGATTCTGAGGGAAGATCAACATTGAAGGTGTGAGGCCTCATCACTCTCTGTCTGCTTTTGTAATCTTTACAATTTTAAACACTGAAACCTCTTGTCCTTGTTGGGAATCTCACTGCGGTTTGGGAAAAGCAAACACTGATCCCACACTAAACCCCCCCCCAACACAGGACTGAGCAGAGAGTGTGAAATGGAACTGCTGTGAGTGTGGATCGTCTCTTAGAAGTTTGTTAGAAGCCCTCCATTTTCAAATCTTTACCCTGCTTCTGTCGTGTCTCAGACTCCACCTGGTCTGCACATCTTTGGACTGTGGAAGGAAACCAGGGAGAAACCCACGCAGACATGGGGAGAATGTGCAAACTCCATTCCCAAGCTGAGAATTGAACCCGGGTCCCTGGTGCTGTGAGGCAGCAATGCTAACCATCGTGTCCCCGTGCTGTCCTATCCCGTGGATTGGGATGCAGTGAAAGGTTTTGTTTCTTGCACACTGTACAGACAAAACCTACCAGACATAGAGTCCATTCAGGAGGAGAGGAGAGGAGAGGGTGCAGAATACAGTGTTACAGTTAGCGATAGGATACAGAGAGAGGGCAGCTTCATATCTGGTCACTCAATAGTTAACATCCTGACCAAACACTCAATCTTTCCACAGAGCAAGGCTCACACACCCAACCCCACTTTGCTTTGTCCCGTCTCCCATCCTGCTGTTCTCAGAGTCTCTCTGATCGATGCTAAGGGCCGAGTATTTGAGGCTCTGAGCCGAAGCCACAATCTGTCTGATTGGGAGGGAAGATTACTGCCCACTCAGACACGGGGGGGGGGGGGGGGGGGGGGGGCTGCGATATCCCCCCCGAAATCTATCTGTTGTCTTCAGAGCCACATGTCCCATCCCTGTGTCTGCTGTCCTTAAAGAACCATTGAATAATCTTTAAACATCCCCATTCATTATCACAGAACAAGGCCCACACGGGGGAATCTAGGATCAGCTTTCAAAGTTTATTTATTAGTCTCACAAGTAGGGTGACATTAACACTGCAATGAAGTTGGTGTGGACAAACCCATAGTGGCCACGCTGTGGTGCCTGTTTGGGCCCACATAGGGAGAATGGAACACGGCTGGGACACCGACCCAGTGAGTCTGTTTAACTGTGGGAGGAAACCGGAGCACCCGGAGGAAACCCACGGTGACACGGGGAGAAGGTGCGGGTTCTGGATAGAGAGTGACCCAAGCAGGGAATTGAACCTGGGTCCCCGGCACTGTGAGGCAGCAGTGTTACCCACTGTGCCACCAGGAGGGGAGGGGAGGGACACAGTTTAAAATTCCTGACGTTCCCATTGAAGATAGAGATCCGGAGGAATAATTCCTTCTCTCAGGAGGTGGTTAGTGTTTGGAATCCCCTTCCCCGGAGAGCAGTGGGTGTTGGGACGTTGAACATATACAAGGGGGGGTTGGGGGTTATGGGGGAGACAGGCAGCGAAGGGGGGTTAAGGCCACAGTCAGATCAGCCATGGTCTTATCAACTGGAGGAACAGGCTCGAGGGGCAGAATGGCCTCATCCTGCTCCTATTTCTTATGTTCTGTCTGGTAGCTTCAAAGGCCACTGCACTCAGCTTTGCAGCAACTCTGTCTGACTCTCTCCATCTCAATCACTTCCCCTCTCTCTCTCTGTGACTCTCACCCCATTGCTATCCTCCCCTCTCTCTGTTACTCTCTCTCTCTCTCTGTGACTCTCACCCCATTGCTATCCTCCCCTCTCTCTGTTACTCTCTCTCTCTCTCTCTGTGACTCTCACCCCATTGCTACCCTCCCCTCTCTCTGTTACTCTCTCTCTCTCTCTCTGTGACTCTCACCCCATTGCTATCCTCCCCTCTCTCTGTTACTCTCTCACTCTCTGTGACTCTCACCCCATTGCTATCCTCCCCTCTCTCTGTTACTCTCTCTCTCTCTCTGTGACTCTCACCCCATTGCTATCCTCCCCTCTCTCTGTTACTCTCTCTCTCTCTCTGTGACTCTCACCCCATTGCTATCCTCCCCTCTCTCTGTTACTCTCTCTCTCTCTGAGACTCTCACCCCATTGCTATCCTCCCCTCTCTCTGTTACTCTCTCTCTCTGTGACTCTCACCCCATTGCTATCCTCCCCTCTCTCTGTTACTCTCTCTCTCTGAGACTCTCACCCCATTGCTATCCTCCCCTCTCTCTGTTACTCTCTCTCTCTCTCTGAGACTCTCACCCCATTGCTATCCTCCCCTCTCTCTGTTACTCTCTCTCTCTGTGACTCTCACCCCATTGCTATCCCCCCCTCTCTCTGTTACTCTCTCTCTCTGTGACTCTCACCCCATTGCTATCCTCCCCTCTCTCTGTTACTCTCTCTCTCTCTGTGACTCTCACCCCATTGCTATCCTCCCCTCTCTCTGTTACTCTCTCTTTCTCTCTGTGACTCTCACCCCATTGCTATCCTCCCCTCTCTCTGTTACTCTCTCTCTCTCTCTGAGACTCTCACCCCATTGCTATCCTCCCCTCTCTCTGTTACTCTCTCTCTCTCTGTGACTCTCACCCCATTGCTATCCTCCCCTCTCTCTGTTACTCTCTCTTTCTCTCTGAGACTCTCACCCCATTGCTATCCCCCCCTCTCTCTGTTACTCTCTCTCTCTGTGACTCTCACCCCATTGCTATCCTCCCCTCTCTCTGTTACTCTCTCTCTCTCTGTGACTCTCACCCCATTGCTATCCTCCACTCTCTCTGTTACTCTCTCTCTCTCTCTCTGTGACTCTCACCCCATTGCTATCCTCCCCTCTCTCTGTTACTCTCTCTCTCTCTCTCTGTGACTCTCACCTCATTGCTATCCTCCCCTCTCTCTGTTACTCTCTCTCTCTCTGTGCCTCTCACCCCATTGCTATCCTCCCCTCTCTCTGTTTCTCTCTCTCTCTCTCTGTGACTCTCACCCCATTGCTATCCTCCCCTCTCTCTGTTACTCTCTCTCTCTCTGTGACTCTCACCCCATTGCTATCCTCCCCTCTCTCTGTTACTCTCTCTCTCTCTGTGAGACTCTCACCCCATTGCTATCTTCCCCTCTCTCTGTTACTCTCTCTCTCTCTGTGACTCTCACCCCATTGCTATCCCCCCTCTCTCTGTTACTCTCTCTCTCTCTCTGTGACTCTCACCCCATTGCTATCCTCCCCTCTCTCTGTTACTCTCTCTCTCTCTGTGAGACTCTCACCCCATTGCTATCCTCCCCTCTCTCTGTTACTCTCTCTCTCTCTCTGTGACTCTCACCCCATTGCTATCCCCCCCTCTCTCTGTTACTCTCTCTCTCTCTCTCTCTGTGACTCTCACCCCATTGCTATCCTCCCCTCTCTCTGTTACTCTCTCTCTCTCTCTGTGACTCTCACCCCATTGCTATCCTCCCCTCTCTCTGTTACTCTCTCTCTCTCTCTCTCTGAGACTCTCACCCCATTGTTATCCTCCCCTCTCTCTGTTACTCTCTCGCTGAGACTCTCACCCCATTGCTATCCCCCCCTCTCTCTGTTACTCTCTCTCTCTCTCTCTGAGACTCTCACCCCATTGCGATCCTCCCCTCTCTCTGTTACTCTCTCTCTCTCTCTGTGACTCTCACCCCATTGCGATCCTCCCCTCTCTCTGTTACTCTCTCTCTCTCTCTCTCTGTGACTCTCACCCCATTGCTATCCTCCCCTCTCTCTGTTACTCTCTCTCTCTCTGTGACTCTCACCCCATTGCTATCCTCCCCTCTCTCTGTTACTCTCTCTCTCTCTGTGACTCTCACCCCATTGCTATCCTCCCCTCTCTCTGTTACTCTCTCTCTCTCTGAGACTCTCACCCCATTCCTATCCTCCCTTCTCTCTGTTACTCTCTCTCTCTCTCTCTCTGAGACTCTCACCCCATTGCTATCCCCCCCTCTCTCTGTTACTCTCTCTCTCTCTCTCTGTGACTCTCACCCCATTGCTATCCTCCCCTCTCTCTGTTACTCTCTCTCTCTCTGTGAGACTCTCACCCCATTGCTATCCTCCCCTCTCTCTGTTACTCTCTCTCTCTCTCTCTCTCTGTGACTCTCACCCCATTGCTATCCTCCCCTCTCTCTGTTACTCTCTCTCTCTCTCTCTCTCTGTGACTCTCACCCCATTGCTATCCTCCCCTCTCTCTGTTACTCTCTCTCTCTCTCTCTCTGTGACTCTCACCCCATTGCTATCCTCCCCTCTCTCTGTTACTCTCTCTCTCTCTATTGCTTTCTCTCTCTGTTCCCCTCTCCAGCTGGATGAAGAGTGGGAAAGAGAGGCTGATATGGAGGGAGTTTTCTTCTGTATTGAACTGCATTTCCTTCACTGCCCTGTCCTTGTTTGTTAAAACAGTGGAGAGAGATTCACTTTGTAATTGTCAGTGTGTGTGTATCTGTGTGTGGGTATGTGGGTCTGTGTTGTGATTCTGTGTGTGTGTGTGTGTTGTGATTCTGTGTGTGTGTGTGTGTTGTGATTCTGTGTGTGTGTGTTGTGATTCTGTGTGTGGGTGAGTGTGTGTATGTGTGTGTGTTGTGATTCTGTGTGTGTGTGTTGTGATTCTGTGTGTGTGTTGTGATTCTGTGTGTGTGTGTTGTGATTCTGTGTGTGTGTTGTGATTCTGTGTATGTGTGTGTGTTGTGATTCTGTGTGTGGGTGTTGTGATTCTGTGTGTGGGTGAGTGTGTGTGTTGTGATTCTGTGTGTGGGTGTGTGTTGTGATTCTGTGTGTGGGTGTATGTGTTGTGATTCTGTGTGTGTGTGTGTGTATCTGTCTGTGTGTTGTTATTCTGTGTATGTTGTGATTCTGTGTGTGTGTCTGTGTGTGTGTGTTGTGATTCTGTGTGTGTGTGTGTCTGTGTGCTGTGATTCTGTGTGTGTGTCTGTGTGTGTGTGTTGTGATTCTGTGTGTGTGTCTGTGTGTGTGTGTGTTGTGATTCTGTGTGCGTGTGTCTGTGACTGTGTGTTGTGATTGTGTGTGTGTGTGTGTGTTGTGATTCTGTGTGCGTGTGTCTGTGACTGTGTGTTGTGATTGTGTGTGTGTGTGTGTGTTGTGATTCTGTGTGCGTGTGTCTGTGACTGTGTGTTGTGATTGTGTGTGTGTGTGTGTGTTGTGATTCTGTGTGCGTGTGTCTGTGACTGTGTGTTGTGATTGTGTGTGTGTGTGTGTGTGTGTGTGTGTGTGTTGTGATTCTGTGTGTGTGTGAGTCTATGGGTGTGTAAGTGTTTGCCTGCTATGATTGTTTCAAGGTTTGGTGTGTGAAACATAGAAACTGGAAGCAGGACGAGGCCATTCGGCCCTCCAGCCTGCTCTGCCTGATCCCCCTTCTCCCCCACCACCGCAACCCCCCCATATCCCTCAATCCCTTCAGCCCCAAAAGTTGTATCTAATATCTTCTTCAAATTACATGCAAACATGTAAAGGTTCCTCGCCGTATGTGTGTGTACATGTGTGTCTGTGTGCCTGTGTGTGTACACGTGTGTGTGTGTGTGTGTGTGTGTGTACATGTGTGTCTGTGTGTGTGTGTGTGTGTGTACACGTGTGTCTGTGTGTGTGTGTGTGTACACGTGTGTGTGTGTGTGTGTGTGTGTGTACACGTGTGTCTGTGTGTCTGTGTGTGTGTGTGTACACGTGTGTCTGTGTGTGTGTGTGTACACGTGTGTCTGTGTGTCTGTGTGTGTGTGTGTGTGTGTGTACACGTGTGTCTGTGTGTGTGTGTGTGTACACGTGTGTCTGTGTGTATGGGTGGTGTATGTTTCTCGCTCAGTCTGTGTGTCTCTGCTCCCATTCTCTGTGTCTCTGGAACACAGATCCTGCCTGAGCAGCTCAGCATCTGATCATTTTCCATTTCAATATCTGTCCTTTCCCCAGTGGGACTGAACTGTCTGTAAATCATTGGGGAAGGGAGCTCAGGGCCCAGTCCCTGCTACTGGGGGGAGAGACAGGGTGAGCCGGGACTCATTCTAACCTCAGTGGCTGTGTGTTCAGCTGTTGAGGCCCCTAACTGTGTCATTCCCCCACTAAAGGGGAGGCGATGGCCCGAGTGGGATCATTGCTAGAGTATTCATTCCACAAACTCAGCTCATTTTCTGGGGACCCGGGTTCGAATCCCGCCACAGCAGGTGGGGGAATTTGAATACAATAAAAAATATCAGGAACTTGACTGTAAATCGATGATCAGAAACACCCATCTGGGTCACTAATGTCCTTTAGGGGGGGAACTCTGCCGTCCTTACCTGGTTTGGCTCCGTGTGAGTCCAGATCCACAGCAATGTGGTTTATTCTGAACTGCCCTCGGGAACCGAGAGAGATGGGCAATAAATGGTGGGCCAGCCAGCGATGTCCATGTCCCATGGATGGATAAAAATCAAACCTCTCCATCTCACTCCCATTCCTCCTTCCTGATGCCTAACCAACATTTTATATCATTCCAGCATCACCTCCCCACTCCTAAACTCTGTGCCTCGGATAATAAAGAAGTGAACCGTGTGTCTCCTTAACCACTTTATCCACCTGTCCTGTTACCTTAAGGGACCGGTGTACATGCACACCGAGCTCCCTCTGATCCTCGGAGCTTCCCGGGATCCTGCTGTTCATCGTGTAGTTCCCTTGCCTTGTTAGCCCTGCCCGAGTGCATCACCTCACACGGATCCCCATTGCCACTGATCAGCCTGTCTCTATCCCCCTGTAATCTAAGGCTATCCCCCCATTTCCCACCCAAACAATTCTCCTATCATCCGCAAACTTACTGATAAACCTCCTGCATTTTAAGACTAAGTTATTTAAATAAACCACAAACAACAAGGGCCCCGACATCGATCCCTGTGGGACCCCCACTGGATACAAGCTTCCAGTCTGGAAATCCCCCCCTCCACCATCACCCTCTGCTCCCTGCCACTCAGCCTATTCCTGATCCAATTGGACACATGTCCTTGGATCCCATGGGATCTTCACTTCCCGATTAGTCTCCCGTGTGGGACCTTGTCAAAAGCCCTGCTGAAGTCCAAGAAGACTACGTCAAAAGCATTGCCCTCGTCTCCACATCTGGTCACTTCTTTGAAGGAATGGAGCAGTTCTGGGATCCCCGGGATAGGAGGGATGTGGTCACACTGGGAATGGTACAGAGGAGATTTCCCATGATGTTACCTGGTCTGGAGAGTTTCACTTCATTGACTCATGGAATTCTTACAAAGCAGAAGGAGGCCATTCCGCCTTTCAAATCTGTACTGACCCTTACCCAGGCTTACCCCGTAACCCCATGTATGTGCTCACTAATCCCCCTAACCTATGCATCTTGGGACCCTAAGGGCAATTTAGCACGGACAATGCACCCAACCTGCCCATCTTTGGAGTGCAGGAGGAAACCAGAGCACCCGAAGGAAATTTGATGTCTCTCTGCCTCAGAATTCCTCAATCCCAGCTCGGAGTGGGTGTATCACCAGAATCAAACATTCCTCGGTGTTCTTTAATCCCCAGTCTGGAGCTCAGTCTGGTGTCCCCTTTACCCCATCAGGGTGTGGGGTGAGTTTGGATCTCTCCGTTATATCGGGAATCTCCGGCAATGTCCAATTTCGGGATAAACTTCTACTTTGTTCCAATGATTTTTAACCTGGGACTGAACCATTGTTTAATGTAGACCTGGGCAACGGCCATCATTGAGATTTATCTGAACGTCAATAAATATTTCATTGTTTTCTGAATAAATATCCCAACGTTTGATCCGTCTCTGCCTCTTGTTTGTGCATCTGTTGGTTGTTCACTATTGGCAATGGGGCAATGTTAAAGTTTACTCAGATTAGACAACCATTTAGATTTACAAATGTATATCTCTCTCTCTCTCTCTCTGTATCTGTGCCTCTCTCTCTCTGTATCTGTGTCTCTCTCTGTCTCTGTATCTGTGTGTGTGTCTCTCTCTCTCTCTCTCTGTATCTGTGCCTCTCTCTCTCTGTATCTGTGTCTCTCTGTCTCTGTATCTGTGTGTGTGTCTCTCTCTCTCTCTGCATTTGTCTCTCTCTCTCTCCATCTTTCTGTGTATCTGTTTCTCTCTGTCTCTCACTCTGTGTCTCTCTGTCACTCTCTGTGTATGTATCTCACTCTGTATCCATGTGTGTGTGTCTATCTCTCTCTTTCTGTATCTGTGTGTGTGTCTTTCTCTCCGTATCTGTATGCGTGTCTCTCTCTTTGTTTCTGTGTGTGCGTCTCTCTCTCCCTGTCTGTCTCTCTTTGCCTGTCTCTATACATCTCTCTCTCTTACACCTCTCTCTCTCTATCTCTCTATCTCTCTCTCTCTGGGTGTGCGTGTCTCTTCTCTCTGAGCTTGTCTGTGTGTGTGTGTGTGTCTCTCTCTCTCTGGGTGTATGCCTTTCTCTCTCTGGGCTTGTCTGTCTTCTGTCTCTCTCTGTATCTGTCTCTCTCTCTCTCTGTATTTGTGTCCCTGTATTTCTGTTTGTCTGACTCTCCCTCTCTCTCTCTCCCTGTGTCTCCCTCTCTCTCTCCCCGCGTCTCTCTCTGTATCTGTCTCTCTCTCCCTCTCTAGACCTGTGTGTGTCTCTCTCTGTATCTGTTTTTGTTTCTCTCTGTATCTCTCTCTCTCTCTGTGCCTCTGTCTCTCTCTCTTTATATTTGTCTCTCTCTGTATCTGTGTGTGTGTCTCTCTCTGTATCTGTGTGTGTGTGTCTCTCTCTCTGCATCTCTGCGTGTGTCTCTCTGTATCTGTGTGTCTCTCTCTGTATCTGTGTGTGTCTCTCTCTCACTCTATCTGTATGTCTCTCTCTCTGAATCTGTTGTGTCTATCTCTCTCTGCATCTGTGTGTGTGTCTCTCTCTGTATTTGTGTGTGTCTCTCTGTATCTATGTGTCTCTGTAACTGTGTGTGACTCTCTCTGTATCTATGTGTCTCTCTCTGTATCTATGTCTCTGTCTTTCTGTATCTGTGTGTCTCTGTAACTGTGTGTCCCTCTCTTGCTCTATCTGTATGTCTCTGTCTCTGTATATGTGTGTGTCTCTGTATCTGTGTGTGTCTCTCGCTCTAACTGTATGCCTCCATCTCTCTGTATCTGTGTGTGTCTCTCTCTTTCTCTCTGTCTCTCTCTGTCTCTCTGTCTCTCTCTCTCCCTGTGTCTCTCTCTGTCTCCCTATCTCTGTCTCTCTATGTGTGACACTCTCTCTCTCTCTGCGTCTCTCTCTTTCACTCTCTGTGTCTCACCCTATCTGCCTCTCTCTCTGCCTCTCTGTTTATCTGTTTCTCTCTCTGTATGTGTGTGTGTGTGTCTCTCTCTCTCTATCTCTATCTGTGTCTCTCTGTCAGTATCCGTGTCTCCCCCTTTCACTCTGTACCTGTGTGTGTGTCTCTCTCTCTGTATCTGTCTCACTCTCAGCATCTCTGTCTCTCTCTCCGTCTGTGTCTGTCTCTTTCTGTGTCAGTCTATCTCTCTCTCTCTCTCTCTGTGTATCTGTGTGTGTGACTCTCTCTGTTTCTGTGTGTATGTGTGTATCTCTGTATTTGTGTGTGTCTCTCTCCCTCTCTCTCTGTCTGTCTGTCTTTCTCTGTATCTGTCTCTCTCTCTCTCTCTCTCTGTATCTGTCTGTCTGTCTCTCTCTGTATCAGTGTCTGTGTCTCTCTCACACTCTGTTGTGTGTTTCTCTCTCTCTCTGTCTGCGTGTGTGTGTGTCTCTCCTTTTATCACTCTGTATCTGTGTCTCTCTGTATCTGCATGATTCTTTATATATGTGTCCCTCTCTGTGTTTTTCTCTGTCTCTCTGTAATCCCTCTCTCTTTGTAATCTTTACATTTTTAAACACTGAAACCTCGTGCCCTTACTGGGAATATTTGTCTCTGTCTCTGTATCGGTGTGTCTCTGTATCTGTGTGTCCCTCTCTGTATTTCTCCCTGTCTTTATGGCAGAGAATAATGGAAGAGGTTTAGGGCAGAGATTACTGATACAAGGCCCAGATTGTAATAACTGAGAGAGGTTTAGGGCAGAGATTACTGATACAAGGCCCAGATTGTAATAACTGGAAGAGGTTTAGGGCAGAGATTACTGATACAAGGCCCAGATTGTAATAACTGAGAGAGGTTTAGGGCAGAGATTACTGATACAAGGCCCAGATTGTAATAACTGAGAGAGGTTTAGGACAGAGATTACTGATACAAGGCCCAGATTGTAATAACTGAGAGAGGTTTAGGGCAGAGATTACTGATACAAGGCCCAGATTGTAATAACTGGGAGAGGTTTAGGGCAGAGATTACTGATACAAGGCCCAGATTGTAATAACTGAGAGAGGTTTAGGGCAGAGATTACTGATACAAGGCCCAGATTGTAATAACTGAGAGAGGTTTAGGGCAGAGATTACTGATACAAGGCCCAGATTGTAATAACTGAGAGAGGTTTAGGACAGAGATTACTGATACAAGACCCAGATTGTAATAACTGAGAGAGGTTTAGGGCAGAGATGACTGATACAAGGCCCAGATTGTAATAACTGAGAGAGGTTTAGGGCAGAGATTACTGATACAAGGCCCAGATTGTAATAACTGGGAGAGGTTTAGGGCAGAGATTACTGATACAAGGCCCAGATTGTAATAACTGAGAGAGGTTTAGGGCAGAGATTACTGATACAAGGCCCAGATTGTAATAACTGGGAGAGGTTTAGGGCAGAGATTACTGATACAAGGCCCAGATTGTAATAACTGGGAGAGGTTTAGGGCAGAGATTACTGATACAAGGCCCAGATTGTAATAACTGAGAGAGGTTTAGGGCAGAGATTACTGATACAAGGCCCAGATTGTAATAACTGAGAGAGGTTTAGGGCAGAGATTACTGATACAAGGCCCAGATTGTAATAACTGAGAGAGGTTTAGGGCAGAGATTACTGATACAAGGCCCAGATTGTAATAACTGAGAGAGGTTTAGGGCAGAGATTACTGATACAAGGCCCAGATTGTAATAACTGAGAGAGGTTTAGGACAGAGATTACTGATACAAGGCCCAGATTGTAATAACTGAGAGAGGTTTAGGGCAGAGATTACTGATACAAGGCCCAGATTGTAATAACTGAGAGAGGTTTAGGACAGAGATTACTGATACAAGGCCCAGATTGTAATAACTGAGAGAGGTTTAGGGCAGAGATTACTGATACAAGGCCCAGATTGTAATAACTGGGAGAGGTTTAGGGCAGAGATTACTGATACAAGGCCCAGATTGTAATAACTGGGAGAGGTTTAGGACAGAGATTACTGATACAAGGCCCAGATTGTAATCACTGGGAGAGGTTTAGGGCAGAGATTACTGATACAAGGCCCAGATTGTAATAACTGAGAGAGGTTTAGGGCAGAGATTACTGATACAAGGCCCAGATTGTAATAACCGAGAGAGGTTTAGGGCAGAGATTACTGATACAAGGCCCAGATTGTAATCACTGAGAGAGGTTTAGGGCAGAGATTACTGATACAAGGCCCAGATTGTAATAACTGAGAGAGGTTTAGGGCAGAGATTACTGATACAATCCCAGATTGTAATAACTGAGAGAGGTTTAGAGCAGAGATGACTGATACAAGGCCCAGATTGTAATAACTGAGAGAGGTTTAGGGCAGAGATTACTGATACAAGGCCCAGATTGTAATAACTGAGAGAGGTTTAGGACAGAGATTACTGATACTATCCCAGATTGTAATAACTGAGAGAGGTTTAGGGCAGAGATTACTGATACAAGGCCCAGATTGTAATAACTGAGAGAGGTTTAGGGCAGAGATTACTGATACAAGGCCCAGATTGTAATAACTGAGAGAGGTTTAGGGCAGAGATTACTGATACAAGGCCCAGATTGTAATCACTGAGAGAGGTTCAGGGCAGAGATTACTGATACAAGGCCCAGATTGTAATAACTGGGAGAGGTTTAGGGCAGAGATTACTGATACAAGGCCCAGATTGTAATAACTGAGAGAGGTTTAGGACAGAGATTACTGATACAAGGCCCAGATTGTAATAACTGAGAGAGATTTAGGACAGAGATTACTGATAACAAGGCCCAGATTGTAATAACTGAGAGAGGTTTAGGGCAGAGATTACTGATACAAGGCCCAGATTGTAATAACCGTGAGAGACATGAACAGTGTGGATCGGGAGCAGCCGATCCCCTTAGTTGAAGGGTCAGTGACGAGGGGGACACAGGTTCAAGGTGAGGGACAGGAGGTTGAAGAGGGGATGTGAGGAAGAACTGTTTTACCCAGAGGGTGGGGAGGGTCTGGGATGTGCTCCCTGGGAGGGGGCGGGTAGAGACAAGTTGTCTCACATCCTTTAAAAAGTCCCTGGATGTTCACTCGGCCCATCATCACATTCAGGGCTGTGGGCCAAGTGCTGGGGAATGGGGTTGGGTCGGGGGTGTTAGGTGGTTCTGACGGGTCAGTACAGACTCGATGGGCGGAGGGGTCTCTCCTGCACTGTGGGAATCTGGGATTGTGTGATGGGGAAATGCTGGGATCTGGAATGTTGTGTCTGAGCCGGAGGGGGAAGGAGATTCCGTCAGGAGGAGATTGAATGGGAAGCTGAGGGGAAAATATTGACAGGGTTACGGGCACTGGGAATAGTCAAACTGGTCTTGCAGGCTCTCCATCCTGGCTTGACGGGCTGAATGGCCTCCTGTGCTGTCCCCATTCTATGATTCACACACAAGTGACCCTCTGGGTGTCTATTAGAGCCCACTCATTTCCCCAGGATCAGTTCCAGCATTTCAAGCTCAGATCCCAGTACGTTATAGCTGGGGGCAGTGAGGAGTAAAACAGAAATAGGAATGAGTGTGTGTGAGTGTCGGTGTGGTTATGTTTCTGTGTTTCTGTGTGTGTGAGGGAGAGATTCGAAGTGTGTGCACGTATTTCTGTGTGTGTGTGTGAGCTTGTGTGTCTCCCTGTGTGTGTGTGTGAGAGAGAGAGAGATTGTGTGTCTTTCTGTGTGTGAGCTTATGTGTCTGTGAGTGTATGTGTGTTTCTGTATGTGTGTGTGTGTACTTCAACATGTGTTTCTTTGTGCCTGTGAGTGTGTGTGTGTCTCTGTGTCTGTGAGTGAATGTGTGTGTGTGTGTGTGTCTGTCTCTCTGTGTCTGGGTGTGTGAGTGTGTATCTGTGTCTCTCTGTGAATATGTGTGTATCTCTCTGTCTCTATGTGAGTGCCTCTGTGTTTGTGTCTGTGTGTGTGTATGTGTGTGTGTGTGTGTGTGTGTGCATCTGTCTCTGTGTCAATGTGTGTGTGTATCTGTCTCTGTGTCAATGTGTGTGTGTGTGCATCTGTCTGTGTCAATGTGTGTGTGTATCTGTCTCTGTGTCAATGTGTGTGTGTGTATGTGTGTGTGTGTGCATCTGTCTGTGTCAATGAGTGTGTGTGTGTGTGTGTGTGTATCTGTCTCTGTGTCAATGTGTGTGTGTGTGTGCATCTGTCTGTGTCAATGTGTGTGTGTATCTGTCTCTGTGTCAATGTGTGTGTGTGTGCATCTGTCTGTGTCAATGTGTGTGTGTATCTGTCTCTGTGTCAATGTGTGTGTGTGTGTGCATCTGTCTGTGTCAATGAGTTTGTGTGTGTGTGTATCTGTCTGTGTCAATGTGTGTGTGTATCTGTCTCTGTGTCAATGTGTGTGTGTGTGTGTGCATCTGTCTCTGTGTCAATGTGTGTGTGTGTGTGTGCATCTGTCTCTGTGTCAATGTGTGTGTGTGTGTGTGCATCTGTCTCTGTGTCAATGTGTGTGTGTGTGTGTGCATCTGTCTCTGTGTCAATGTGTGTGTGTGTGTGTGCATCTGTCTCTGTGTCAATGAGTGTGTGTGTGTATCTGTCTCTGTGTCAATGAGTGTGTGTGTGTGTGTGTATCTGTCTCTGTGTCAGTGCGTGTGTGTGTGTGTGCATCTGTCTCTGTCAATGAGTGTGTGTGTGTGTGCATCTGTCTCTGTGTCAATGTGTGTGTGTGTGTGTGCATCTGTCTGTGTCAATGAGTGTGTGTGTGTGTGCATCTGTCTGTGTCAATGAGTGTGTGTGTGTGTGTGTATCTGTCTCTGCGTCAATGAGTGTGTGTGTGTGTGTGTGTATCTGTCTCTGTCAGTGCGTGTGTGTGTGTGTGTGCATCTGTCTGTGTCAATGTGTGTGTGTGTGTGTGTGTGTGTGCATCTGTCTCTGTGTCTCTGTGTGTGTGTGTGCATTTGTCTGTGTCAATGTGTGTGTGTATCTGTCTCTGTGTCAATGTGTGTGTGTGTGTGTGTGTGTGTGTGCATCTGTCTGTGTCAATGAGTGTGTGTGTGTGTGTGTGTGTGTATCTGTCTCTGTGTCAGTGTGTGTGTGTGTGTGTGTGTGTGCATCTGTCTGTGTCAATGTGTGTGTGTATCTGTCTCTGTGTCAATGTGTGTGTGTGTGTGTGTGTGTGTGTGCATCTGTCTGTGTCAATGAGTGTGTGTGTGTGTATGTGTGTGTGTATCTGTCTCTGTGTCAATGAGTGTGTGTGTGTGTGTGTGTGCATCTGTCTGTGTCAATGAGTGTGTGTGTTTGTGCATCTGTGTTTGTGTCTGTGTGTGTGCATCTGTCTCTGTGTCAATGAGTGTGTGTCTGTGCATCTGTGTGTGTGTGCGTGTGTGTGTGTGTGTGTGTGTGAGTGTTTAAATCTCTGTTACTCTCTCTATCATGTCTCTCTCTCTGTTATTCTCTCTCTCTACATCCTCTCTCTCTCCCTCTCTCTGTTACTCTCTCTCTATCCTGTCTCTCTCTCTCTCTCTGTTACTCTCTCTGTCTGTTACTCTCTCTCTATCCTGTCTCTCTCTCTCTCTCTTTCTGTTACTCTCTCTTTCTGTTACTCTCTCTGTCTGTTACTCTCTCTCTCTATCCTGTCTCTCTCTCTCTGTTACTCTCTCTCTCTGTTACTCTCTCTGTCTGTTACTCTCTCTCTCTGTTACTCTCTCTCTCTCTATCCTGTCTCTCTCTCTGTCTGTTACTCTCTCTCTCTCTATCCTGTCTCTCCCTCTGTCTGTTACTCTCTCTCTCTATCCTGTCTCTCTCTGTCTGTTACTCTCTCTCTCTCTGTTACTCTCTCTGTCTGTTACTCTCTCTCTCTCTCTGTTACTCTCTCTGTCTATTACTCTCTCTCTCTCTATCCTGTCTCTCTCTGTCTGTTACTCTCACTCTCTCTCTGTTACTCTCTCTGTCTGTTACTCTCTCTCTCTGTTACTCTCTCTCTCTGTTACTCTCTCTGTCTGTTACTCTCTCTCTCTCTATCCTGTCTCTCCCTCTGTCTGTTACTCTCTCTCTCTATCCTGTCTCTCTCTGTCTGTTACTCTCTCTCTCTCTCTGTTACTCTCTCTGTCTGTTACTCTCTCTCTCTCTCTCTGTTACTCTCTCTGTCTATTACTCTCTCTCTCTCTATCCTGTCTCTCTCTGTCTGTTACTCTCTCTCTCTCTCTGTTACTCTCTCTGTCTGTTACTCTCTCTCTCTCTCTGTTACTCTCTCTGGTTAGGGCAGAGATTACTGATACAAGGCCCAGATTGTAATAACTGAGAGAGGTTTAGGGCAGAGATTATTGATATAAGGCCCAGATTTTAATAACTGAGAGAGGTTCAGGGCAGAGATTACTGATACAAGGCCCAGATTGTAATAACTGAGAGAGGTTTAGGGCAGAGATTACTGATACAAGGCCCAGATTGCAATAACTGAGAGAGGTTCAGGGCAGAGATTACTGATACAAGGCCCAGATTGTAATAACTGAGAGAGGTTTAGGGCAGAGATTACTGATACTATCCCAGATTGTAATAACTGAGAGAGGTTTAGGGCAGAGATTACTGATACAAGGCCCAGATTGTAATAACTGAGAGAGGTTTAGGGCAGAGATTACTGATACAAGGCCCAGATTGTAATAACTGAGAGGGGTTTAGGACAGAGATTACTGATACTATCCCAGATTGTAATAACTGAGAGAGGTTTAGGGCAGAGATTACTGATACAAGGCCCAGATTGTAATAACTGAGAGAGGTTTAGGGCAGAGATTACTGATACAAGGCCCAGATTGTAATAACTGAGAGAGGTTTAGGGCAGAGATTACTGATACTATCCCAGATTGTAATAACTGAGAGAGGTTTAGGGCAGAGATTACTGATACAAGGCCCAGATTGTAATAACTGAGAGAGGTTTAGGGCAGAGATTACTGATACAATCCCAGATTGTAATAACTGAGAGAGGTTTAGGGCAGAGATTACTGATAACAAGGCCCAGATTGTAATAACTGAGAGGGGTTTAGGACAGAGATTACTGATACAGGGCCCAGATTGTAATAACTGAGAGGGGTTTAGGGCAGAGATTACTGATACAAGGCCCAGATTTTAATAACTGAGAGAGGTTTAGGGCAGAGATTACTGATACTATCCCAGATTGTAATAACTGAGAAAGGTTTAGGGCAGAGATTACTGATACAAGGCCCAGATTGTAATAACTGAGAGAGGTTTAGGACAGAGATTACTGATACTATCCCAGATTGTAATAACTGAGAGAGGTTTAGGGCAGAGATTACTGATACAAGGCCCAGATTGTAATAACTGAGAGAGATTTAGGACAGAGATTACTGATACAAGGCCCAGATTGTAATCACTGAGAGGGGTTTAGGACAGAGATTACTGATACAAGGCCCAGATTGTAATAACTGAGAGAGGTTTAGGGCAGAGATTACTGATACAAGACCCAGATTGTAATTACCGTGAGAGACATGAACAGTGTGGATCGGGAGCAGCCGATCCCCTTAGTTGAAGGGTCAGTGACGAGGGGGACACAGGTTCAAGGTGAGGGACAGGAGGTTGAAGAGGGGATGTGAGGAAGAACTGTTTTACCCAGAGGGTGGGGAGGGTCTGGGATGTGCTCCCTGGGAGGGGGGGGGTAGAGACAAGTTGTCTCACATCCT
Source organism: Carcharhinus amblyrhynchos (assembly GCF_965287045.1). NCBI lineage: Eukaryota > Metazoa > Chordata > Chondrichthyes > Carcharhiniformes > Carcharhinidae > Carcharhinus > Carcharhinus amblyrhynchos. The sequence goes on along the minus strand of NW_027649845.1, from coordinate 470,339 downwards.
TTAAAAAGTCCCTGGATGATCACTCGGCCCATCATCACATTCAGGGCTTTGGGCCAAGTGCTGGGGAATGGGGTTGGGTCGGGGGTGTTAGGTGGTTCTGACGGGTCAGTACAGACTCGATGGGCCGAGGGGTCTCTCCTGCACTGTGGGAATCTGGGATTGTGTGATGGGGAAATGTTTTGAACGCACTGGGATCTGGAATGTTGTGTCTGAGCCGGAGGGGGAAGGAGATTCTGTCAGGAGGAGATTGAATGGGAAGCTGAGGGGAAAATATTGACAGGGTTACGGGGACTGGGAATAGTCAAACTGCTCTTGCAGGCTCTCCATCCTGGCTTGACGGGCTGAATGGCCTCCTGTGCTGTCCCCATTCTATGATTCACACACAAGTGACCCTCTGGGTGTCTGTTAGAGCCCACTCATTCCCCCAGGATCAGTTCCAGCATTTCAAGCTCAGATCCCAGTACGTTATAGCTGGGGGCAGTGAGGAGTAAAACAGAAATAGGAATGAGTGTGTGTGAGTGTCGGTGTGGTTATGTTTCTGTGTTTCTGTGTGTGTGAGGGAGAGATTCGAAGTGTGTGCACGTATTTCTGTGTGTGTGTGTGTGTGTGTGTGTGTGTGTGAGCTTGTGTGTCTCCCTGTGTGTGTGTGTGAGAGAGAGAGAGGTTGTGTGTCTTTCTGTGTGTGAGCTTATGTGTCTGTGAGTGTATGTGTGTTTCTGTATGTGTGTGTGTGTACTTCAACATGTGTTTCTCTGTGCCTGTGAGTGTGTGTGTGTCTCTGTGTCTGTGAGTGAATGTGTGTGTGTGTCTGTCTGTCTCTCTGTGTCTGGGTGTGTGAGTGTGTATCTGTGTCTCTCTGTGAATATGTGTGTGTCTCTCTGTCTCTATGTGAGTGCCTCTGTGTTTGTGTCTGTGTGTGTGTGTGTGTGTGTGTGTGTATGTGTGTGTGTGTATGTGTGTGTGCATCTGTCTCTGTGTCAATGAGTGTGTGTGTGTGTGTGTGTGCATCTGTCTGTGTCAATGAGTGTGTGTGTGTGTGTGTGTATCTGTCTCTGTGTCAGTGCGTGTGTGTGTGTGTGTGTGTGTGTGTGTGTGTGCATCTGTCTCTGTGTCAATGTGTGTGTGTGCATCTGTCTGTGTCAATGAGTGTGTGTGTGTGTGTATCTGTCTCTGTCAATGTGTGTGTGTGTATCTGTCTCTGTGTCAATGAGTGTGTGTGTATGTGTGTGTGTGCATCTGTCTGTGTCAATGAGTGTGTGTGTTTGTGTGTGTGCATCTGTCTGTGTCAATGAGTGTGTGTGTGTGTGTGTATCTGTCTCTGTGTCAATGTGTGTGTGTGTATCTGTCTCTGTGTCAATGAGTGTGTGTGTTTGTGCATCTGTGTTTGTGTCTGTGTGTGTGCATCTGTGCATCTGTCTCTGTGTCAATGAGTGTGTGTCTGTGCATCTGTGTATCTGTGTGTGTGTGTGTGTGTGTGTGTGTCAGTATGCATGAGTGTTTAAATCTCAATTATGTGCAGTTTTAGGCCATTTGCCCCATTGAGCCTGCTCCCCCACTCAAACAGATCATGGTAAACACACACAGAGAAATATACAGGTAGTTTGGATGTATTTATTGACCTGTTAATGTGACTGAATGCTTCACATCCTGGTTTGCCATAGATACAAAAAATGAGACAGCATTGTAAGCAGTGTAGCTGGAAATATCAAATTGCAAAGAGTTTTTCATGTTTAGTAAATGCAGAAAACTGGTGGAGAGGTTTCAGAGCAGGGAAATGTAAATTGACACAACTTAGATTGAAAAGGGATAGAACAGCGTACTTTAATAAATGATGAAAAGACAGAAACAGTGGAAGCTCCAAATGTCCCGATATTTCACAGCTGGATTCACACAATACACACAGCAATGTCTCTGATATAGTGGAATTGTTGGAAATGTGGTTCATCTCAGTGCGGAGGCTGCCTTCATGTTCCAGAGTTAATCTGATCACTCTCATCAAAACAGGATCCACATTTCTGTACAATGTGAGTGAATTGTAAACTCAGTGAGTTCAGGTTCAATGTTTAAAATAACCAGTCCCTTTCCTGTGGCTGCTTTGGGGAATGTCAGTGGGATGTAGTTTCCAGGCAAGTGTGAACAATTGTATTGGGGAATCATTGGGAGCAGTTTCCATTGAGAGCTTCCTGCATTCTGGAAATGTGTGGGATCTATTCAGAGATAGGAAATGGATGGGTGAATAAAGATGCAGTTTGATGTTAATTACATGAGACTGTCGGCTTTGAAGATTCCCCAGTTCCATGTGCTGAGAGAAAGGAATGATTAAACAATGTCTACAATTCAAAGCCTTCAGGCAGGTGAAAAAACAGGAGAACAACTGAATCCACAAACACTGCCACAGACAGTATTCCAAGCTTCAACTTCATGTTTGAATGTGAAATAAACCCCAGGCCACACTGGGATGCTGAACTATTTGATTCCTGTTTTTTTGTCCCCAAACTTCAAAATAAAAATCTGTGCTGAAACATTCCTTGGACAGAGCAGAGGGAATTTGACTCTGGATTTAGCCCATTCCCAGGATTTGTGTTGGGAACATTTGAGGAACGGAGCAGATTAAACATTATTCCTAACCACTGGAATTGAAGTTGGGGGCTGATTGAATCAAACATTGAAAATAATGAGGGAGAGGGAGAGGCTGATAAAGAACAAGTTTTTTCCTGCTGGTTGGGGATTCCAGGATTTGGGAATATTTGGGGGTTAGCCTCAGTTTGGAATTTGAGAATTGTAGGAATGAAAACATTGCCAGATGGAGTGTGGGGTTAGTTTGAAACAATCTTCTGCAAATGGCTATTGATGCTCAGACACTTGTTATAATTTTCAATCTGGGGTTTGATCGATTTCCCTTAGTCCAAAGGGGTAAAGAGACAGAGAGTTCGATCACAGATCAGCCAGGATCTTATTGAATATTGGAACAGGCTTTCAGGAAGATTGTTCCAGATTCCAAACACCCTCTTAGTGAAGTGATTTCCCACATTTCACTTCCCCATCATTTCCAATCTGGGCCCTCTAGTTCATCACCATCTCTTGAGAGGGAAGAGTTTCTCACTCTGTCACCTGTCCATAACCCTGAGGATCTTCAATTTCCTTGCCTGTATCTGTGTCTCTTCCTGTCTCCTTGTCTGTATCTGTGTATCTCTCTGTGTCTCTGTATTTCTCTGTATCTGTGTCTCTTTCTGTTTCCTTGTCTGTATCTGTGTATCTCTGTATTTCTCTGTATCTGTGTCCCTTCCTGTTTCCGTGTCTGTATCTGTGTGTCTCTCTGTGTCTGTATTTCTCTGTATCTGTGTCTCTTCCTGTTTCCTTGTCTGTATCTGTGTATCTCTCTGTGTCTCTGTATTTCTCTGTATCTGTGTCTCTTTCTGTCTCTTTGTCTGTATCTGTGTATCTCTCTGTGTCTCTGTATTTCTCTGTATCTATGACTCTCTATCTCTATGTATCTGTGTCTCTCTGTCTCTATCGCTCTGCCTCTCTATCTCTCTATTTCTCTGTATCCATATCTGTCTGTCTCTATCCCGTCTGTGTATCCACGTCTCTCTTGGTTTCTATCTCTCTGTATGTCTCTTGTCTCTGTGTTTCTCTGTGTCTCTGTCTCTCTGTGTTTTTCTCTCTGTGTGTCTCTTGTCTCTGTGTTTCTCTGTGTCTCTCTCTCTCTCTGTCTTTTTCTCTCTGTGTTTCTCTGTGGCTCTCTCTCTGTGTGTTTTTCTCTCTGTGTTTCTCTGTGTCTCTGTGTTTTTCTCTCGTTGTGTCTCTTGTCTCTGTGTTTCTCTGTGTCTCTCTCTCTCTGTGTTTTTCTCTCTGTGTATCTCTGTGTCTCTGTCTCTCTGTCTCTCTGTCTTTTTCTCTCTGTGTGTCTGTGTGTCTTTTGTCTCTGTGTTTCTCTGTGTCTGTGTCTCTCTGTGTTTTTCTCTCTGTGTGTCTGTGTGTCTCGATGCTAAGGGCCTCGTATTTTCAGCTCTGAGCTGAACCCACAATCTCTGGAGCGAAGATCGCTGTATTGAAGGCAGGAGGCCCAGTCACTCTCTGTCTGGTTTACTTTTGTAAGCTTTACATTTTTAAACACTGAAACCTCTTGCCCTTGTTGGGAATCTCACTGCGGTTTGAGAAAAGCAAACACTGATCCCACACTAAAACCCCCCCAACACAGGACTGAGCAGAGAGTGTGAAATGGAACTGCTGTCAGACTGGGTTATTAAACTGACGGAAGGGATTTGAAAAATCTCTCAATGTTTCACTGATTAAAATCTCTAATGTCCCACATCATAAATATCTGATCATTGGTGTATCTCTCTTTTACAGATCAAGTGATGGGTTGAATTTTGGACGCTGTAGATTTCCCTCAGCTGATTATGAAGATCTCTGAGTGACACAAACACAATATCTGCTCTCGGTGACTGTAACAGTCAAATTGTCTCTGTTTATCATTCTGAATCTGGAACTGAGACAATCGTGGACAGGTTGCAGTTTTCAGTGTGAAATGTATAAGGTGATTTTTGTTGTAATGTAATTGTTGTTAACAGTTTTCTTGTAGTTTAAATTTCATGTATAAATAAAGAACTTTTCTTGTTCCTTATTCACAATTGTTCATTTCCCGTGATGTTGAGCTGTGTTTTCTCTTTCTGGTCTCTGTTACAGTTGTACAGACACCGGGAAGCTCAGATCTCATGGGATCTGATCTCAGTGTGAAGATCAAAAGGACAGATGTACTTTTGTTAACTTTAAAATCAATTTTCCTGTAAAATACTCTCTGAATTTTGAAATAAATACTGAATGCAAAACTAGATCTGACTTTGCCTTATTCTGTCTCTCTTTTTGTATTTCTCGATTAGTGTATTTATGTGTGTGTCTCTCTATCTCTATCTTTATGTGTTTATGTGTCTGCCCCTATTTATCTGTATCTCTCTCTGTCTGTATATCTCTCTGTTTATCTGTGTGTCTCTCTCTGTCTCTGTATTTCTCTCTATTTGTGTCTCTCTCTGTATTTCTCTCTATTTGTGTCTCTCTCTGTCTCTCTGTATATATCTCTCTGTTTATCTGTGTGTCTCTCTCTGTCTCTGTATTTCTCTCTATTTGTGTCTCTCTCTGTCTCTCTGTATATATCTCTCTGTTTATCTGTGTCTCTGTCTCTGTATTTCTCTCTATTTGTGTCTCTCTCTGTATCTCTGTGTATATCTCTCTGTGTATCTGTATATGTCACTCTCTTTATTTGTGTCTTTCTCTCTCTCTTTGTTTCTCTCTATCTTTATTTCTCTGTGTATCTGTGTGTCTCTCTGCCTCTATATTTCTCTCTGTCTCCATTTCTCTTTAATAGAACATTCCAGCGCAGTACAGGCCCCTCGGCTCTCGATGTTGCGCTGACCAGTGGAACCAATCTGATGACCCTCTAACCTAAACTATTCCAATGTTATCCATATGCCTATCCACTGACCATTTGAACGCCCTTAAAGTTGGTGAGTCCACAACTGCTGCAGGCAGGGCCTTCCACACCCTTACTACCCTCTGAGTAAAGAGCTTTGTCTCTGTGTTTCTCTGGATCTGTGTTTCTCTCTCTGTCTCTGTGTCTATACCTCTCTGGGTATCTGTGTGTGTTTGTGTCTTTGCATTTCTCTATATCTGTCTCTGTCTCTGTGTCTCGATGCTAAGGACCTCGTGTTTTAGGCTCTGTGCTGAACCCACAATCTCTCTGATTCTGAGGGAAGATCAACATTGAAGGTGTGAGGCCTCATCACTCTCTGTCTGCTTTTGTAATCTTTACAATTTTAAACACTGAAACCTCTTGTCCTTGTTGGGAATCTGACTGCGGTTTGGGAAAAGCAAACACTGAACCCACACTAAACACCCCCCCAACACAGGACTGAGCAGAGAGTGTGGAATGGAACTGCTGTGAGTGTGGATCGTCTCTTAGAAGTTTGTTAGAAGCCCTCCATTTTCAAATCTTTACCCTGCTTCTGTCGTGTCTCAGACTCCACCTGGTCTGCACATCTTTGGACTGTGGAAGGAAACCAGGGAGAAACCCACGCAGACATGGGGAGAATGTGCAAACTCCATTCCCAAGCTGAGAATTGAACCCGGGTGCCTGGTGCTGTGAGGCAGCAATGCTAACCATCGTGTCCCCGTGCTGTCCTATCCCGTGGATTGGGATGCAGTGAAAGGTTTTGTTTCTTGCACACTGTACTGACAAAACCTACCAGACATAGAGTCCATTCGGGAGGAGAGGAGAGGGTGCAGAATACAGTGTTACAGTTAGCGATAGGATACAGAGAGAGGGCAGCTTCATATCTGGTCACTCAATAGTTAACATCCTGACCAAACACTCAATCTTTCCACAGAGCAAGGCTCACACACCCAACCCCACTTTGCTTTGCCCCGTCTCCCATCCTGCTGTTCTCAGAGTCTCTCTGATCGATGCTAAGGGCCGAGTATTTGAGGCTCTGAGCCGAAGCCACAATCTGTCTGATTGGGAGGGAAGATTACTGCCCACTCAGACACGGGGGGGGGGGGCTGCGATATCCCCCCCGAAATCTATCTGTTGTCTTCAGAGCCACATGTCCCATCCCTGTGTCTGCTGTCCTTAAAGAACGATTGAATAATCTTTAAACATCCCCATTCATTATCACAGAACAAGGCCCACACGGGGGAATCTAGTATCAGCTTTCAAAGTTTATTTATTAGTCTCACAAGTAGGGTGACATTAACACTGCAATGAAGTTGGTGTGGACAAACCCATAGTGGCCACGCTGTGGTGCCTGTTTGGGCCCACATAGGGAGAATGGAACACGGCTGGGACACCGAGCCAGTGAGTCTGTTTAACTGTGGGAGGAAACCGGAGCACCCGGAGGAAACCCACGGTGACACGGGGAGAAGGTGCGGGTTCTGGATAGAGAGTGACCCAAGCAGGGAATTGAACCTGGGTCCCCGGCACTGTGAGGCAGCAGTGTTACCCACTGTGCCACCAGGAGGGGAGGGGAGGGACACAGTTTAAAATTCCTGACGTTCCCATTGAAGATAGAGATCCGGAGGAATAATTCCTTCTCTCAGGAGGTGGTTAGTGTTTGGAATCCCCTTCCCCGGAGAGCAGTGGGTGTTGGGACATTGAACATATACAAGGGGGGGTTGGGGGTTATGGGGGAGACAGGCAGCGAAGAGGGGTTAAGGTCACAGTCAGATCAGCCATGGTCTTATCAACTGGAGGAACAGGCTCGAGGGGCAGAATGGCCTCATCCTGCTCCTATTTCTTATGTTCTGTCTGGTAGCTTCAAAGGCCACTGCACTCAGCTTTGCAGCAACTCTGTCTGACTCTCTCCATCTCAATCACTTCCCCTCTCTCTCTCTGTGACTCTCACCCCATTGCTATCCTCCCCTCTCTCTGTTACTCTCTCTCTCTCTCTCTGTGACTCTCACCCCATTGCTATCCTCCCCTCTCTCTGTTACTCTCTCTCTCTCTGTGACTCTCACCCCATTGCTATCCTCCCCTCTCTCTGTTACTCTCTCTCTCTCTGTGACTCTCACCCCATTGCTATCCTCCCCTCTCTCTGTTACTCTCTCTCTCTCTCTCTGAGACTCTCACCCCATTGCTATCCTCCCCTCTCTCTGTTACTCTCTCTCTCTCTCTCTGAGACTCTCACCCCATTGCTATCCTCCCCTCTCTCTGTTACTCTCTCTCTCTCAGAGACTCTCACCCCATTGCTATCCTCCCCTCTCTCTGTTACTCTCTCTCTCTCTCTCTGAGACTCTCACCCCATTGCTATCCTCCCCTCTCTCTGTTACTCTCTCTCTCTCTCTCTGTGACTCTCACCCCATTGCTATCCTCCCCTCTCTCTGTTACTCTCTCTCTCTCTGTGACTCTCACCCCATTGCTATCCTCCCCTCTCTCTGTTACTCTCTCTCTCTCTCTGTGACTCTCACCCCATTGCTATCCTCCCCTCTCTCTGTTACTCTCTCTCTCTCTGTGACTCTCACCCCATTGCTATCCTCCCCTCTCTCTGTTACTCTCTCTCTCTCTGAGACTCTCACCCCATTGCTATCCTCCCCTCTCTCTGTTACTCTCTCTCTCTCTGAGACTCTCACCCCATTGCTATCCTCCCCTCTCTCTGTTACTCTCTCTCTCTCTCTCTGAGACTCTCACCCCATTGCTATCCTCCCCTCTCTCTGTTACTCTCTCTCTCTCTCTCTGTGACTCTCACCCCATTGCTATCCTCCCCTCTCTCTGTTACTCTCTCTCTCTCTGTGACTCTCACCCCATTGCTATCCTCCCCTCTCTCTGTTACTCTCTCTCTCTCTCTGTGACTCTCACCCCATTGCTATCCTCCCCTCTCTCTGTTACTCTCTCTCTCTCTCTCTGTGACTCTCACCCCATTGCTATCCTCCCCTCTCTCTGTTACTCTCTCTCTCTCTGAGACTCTCACCCCATTGCTATCCTCCCCTCTCTCTGTTACTCTCTCTCTCTGTGACTCTCACCCCATTGCTATCCTCCCCTCTCTCTGTTACTCTCTCTCTCTGAGACTCTCACCCCATTGCTATCCTCCCCTCTCTCTGTTACTCTCTCTCTCTCTCTCTGAGACTCTCACCCCATTGCTATCCTCCCCTCTCTCTGTTACTCTCTCTCTCTGTGACTCTCACCCCATTGCTATCCCCCCCTGTCTCTGTTACTCTCTCTCTCTGTGACTCTCACCCCATTGCTATCCTCCCCTCTCTCTGTTACTCTCTCTCTCTCTGTGACTCTCACCCCATTGCTATCCTCCCCTCTCTCTGTTACTCTCTCTTTCTCTCTGTGACTCTCACCCCATTGCTATCCTCCCCTCTCTCTGTTACTCTCTCTCTCTCTCTGAGACTCTCACCCCATTGCTATCCTCCCCTCTCTCTGTTACTCTCTCTCTCTCTGTGACTCTCACCCCATTGCTATCCTCCCCTCTCTCTGTTACTCTCTCTTTCTCTCTGAGACTCTCACCCCATTGCTATCCCCCCCTCTCTCTGTTACTCTCTCTCTCTGTGACTCTCACCCCATTGCTATCCTCCCCTCTCTCTGTTACTCTCTCTCTCTCTGTGACTCTCACCCCATTGCTATCCTCCCCTCTCTCTGTTACTCTCTCTCTCTCTCTCTCTGTGACTCTCACCCCATTGCTATCCTCCCCTCTCTCTGTTACTCTCTCTCTCTCTCTCTGTGACTCTCACCTCATTGCTATCCTCCCCTCTCTCTGTTACTCTCTCTCTCTCTCTGTGCCTCTCACCCCATTGCTATCCTCCCCTCTCTCTGTTACTCTCTCTCTCTCTGTGACTCTCACCCCATTGCTATCCCCCCTCTCTCTGTTACTCTCTCTCTCTCTCTGTGACTCTCACCCCATTGCTATCCTCCCCTCTCTCTGTTACTCTCTCTCTCTCTGTGAGACTCTCACCCCATTGCTATCCTCCCCTCTCTCTGTTACTCTCTCTCTCTCTCTGTGACTCTCACCCCATTGCTATCCCCCCCTCTCTCTGTTACTCTCTCTCTCTCTGTGACTCTCACGCCATTGTTATCCCCCCCTCTCTCTGTTACTCTCTCTCTCTCTCTCTCTCTGTGACTCTCACCCCATTGCTATCCTCCCCTCTCTCTGTTACTCTCTCTCTCTCTGAGACTCTTACCCCATTGCTATCCTCCCCTCTCTCTGTTACTCTCTCTCTCTCTCTGTGACTCTCACCCCATTGCTATCCTCCCCTCTCTCTGTTACTCTCTCTCTCTCTCTCTGAGACTCTCACCCCATTGCGATCCTCCCCTCTCTCTGTTACTCTCTCTCTCTCTCTCTCTGACTCTCACCCCATTGCGATCCTCCCCTCTCTCTGTTACTCTCTCTCTCTCTCTGTGACTCTCACCCCATTGCTATCCTCCCCTCTCTCTGTTACTCTCTCTCTCTGAGACTCTCACCCCATTGCTATCCTCCCCTCTCTCTGTTACTCTCTCTCTCTCTGTGACTCTCACCCCATTGCTATCCTCCCCTCTCTCTGTTACTCTCTCTCTCTCTGAGACTCTCACCCCATTGCGATCCTCCCTTCTCTCTGTTACTCTCTCTCTCTCTGAGACTCTCACCCCATTGCTATCCCCCCCTCTCTCTGTTACTCTCTCTCTCTCTGTGACTCTCACCCCATTGCTATCCTCCCCTCTCTCTGTTACTCTCACTCTCTCTGAGACTCTCACCCTATTGCTATCCTCCCCTCTCTCTGTTACTCTCTCTCTCTCTGAGACTCTCACCCTATTGCTATCCTCCCCTCTCTCTGTTACTCTCTCTCTCTGTCTCTGAGACTCTCACCCCATTGCTATCCTCCCCTCTCTCTGTTACTCTCTCTCTCTCTCTCTCTGTGACTCTCACCCCATTGCTATACTCCCCTCTCTCTGTTACTCTCTCTCTCTGAGACTCTCACCCCATTGCTATCCCCCCCTCTCTCTGTTACTCTCTCTCTCTCTCTGTGACTCTCACCCCATTGCTATCCTCCCCTCTCTCTGTTACTCTCTTTCTCTGTGACTCTCACCCCATTGCTATCCTCCCCTCTCTCTGTTACTCTCTCTCTCTCTCTCTCTGAGACTCTCACCCCATTCCTATCCTCCCTTCTCTCTGTTACTCTCTCTCTCTCTCTCTGAGACTCTCACCCCATTGCTATCCTCCCCTCTCTCTGTTACTCTCTCTCTCTCTCTGTGACTCTCACCCCATTGCTATCCCCCCCTCTCTCTGTTACTCTCTCTCTCTCTCTCTGTGACTCTCACCCCATTGCTATCCTCCCCTCTCTCTGTTACTCTCTCTCTCTCTCTGTGACTCTCACCCCATTGCTATCCTCCCCTCTCTCTGTTACTCTCTCTCTCTCTCTCTCTGTGACTCTCACCCCATTGCTATCCTCCCCTCTCTCTGTTACTCTCTCTCTCTCTCTCTCTCTGTGACTCTCACCCCATTGCTATCCTCCCCTCTCTCTGTTACTCTCTCTCTCTCTCTCTCTCTGTGACTCTCACCCCATTGTTATCCTCCCCTCTCTCTGTTACTCTCTCTCTCTCTATTCCTTTCTCTCTCTGTTCCCCTCTCCAGCTGGATGAAGAGTGGGAAAGAGAGGCTGATATGGAGGGAGTTTTCTTCTGTATTGAACTGCATTTCCTTCACTGCCCTGTCCTTGTTTGTTAAAACAGTGGAGAGAGATTCACTTTGTAATTGTCAGTGTGTGTGTATCTGTGTGTGGGTATGTGGGTCTGTGTTGTGATTCTGTGTGTGTGTGTGTGTGTGTGTGTGTGTATATGTGTGTGTGTTGTGATTCTGTGTGTGTGTGTTGTGATTCTGTGTGTGTGTGTTGTGATTCTGTGTGTGTGTGTTGTGATTCTGTGTGTGTGTGTTGTGATTCTGTGTGTGGGTGAGTGTGTGTATGTGTGTGTGTTGTGATTCTGTGTGTGTGTGAGTGTGTGTATGTGTGTGTGTTGTGATTCTGTGTGTGGGTGAGTGTGTGTATGTGTGTGTGTTGTGATTCTGTGTGTGGGTGAGTGTTGTGATTCTGTGTGTGTGTGTTGTGATTCTGTGTGTGTGTGTTGTGATTCTGTGTGTGTGTGTTGTGATTCTGTGTGTGGGTAAGTGTGTGTTGTGATTCTATGTGTGGGTGTGTTGTGATTCTGTGTGTGGGTGTGTGTTGTGATTCTGTGTGTGGGTGTGTGTTGTGATTCTGTGTGTGGGTGTGTGTTGTGATTCTGTGTGTGGGTGTGTGTTGTGATTCTGTGTGTGGGTGTGTGTTGTGATTCTGTGTGTGGGTGAGTGTTGTGATTCTGTGTGTGTGTGTTGTGATTCTGTGTGTGGGTGTGTGTTGTGATTCTGTGTGTGGGTGTGTGTTGTGATTCTGTGTGTGTGTGTGTGTTGTGATTCTGTGTGTGGGTGAGTGTTGTGATTCTGTGTGTGTGTGTTGTGATTCTGTGTGTGGGTGTGTGTTGTGATTCTGTGTGTGGGTGTGTGTTGTGATTCTGTGTGTGGGTGAGTGTTGTGATTCTGTGTGTGTGTGTTGTGATTCTGTGTGTGGGTGTGTGTTGTGATTCTGTGTGTGTGTGTGTGTTGTGATTCTGTGTGTGGGTGTGTGTTGTGATTCTGTGTGTGGGTGAGTGTTGTGATTCTGTGTGTGTGTGTTGTGATTCTGTGTGTGGGTGTGTGTTGTGATTCTGTGTGTGTGTGTGTGTTGTGATTCTGTGTATGTGTATGTGTTGTGATTCTGTGTGTGTGTGTGTGTGTGTATCTCTCTGTGTGTTGTGATTCTGTGTGTGTTGTGATTCTGTGTGTGTGTGTTGTGATTCTGTGTGTGTGTGTTGTGATTCTGTGTGTGTGTGTGTGTGTTGTGATTCTGTGTGTGTGTGTTGTGATTCTGTGTGTGTGTGTTGTGATTCTGTGTGTGTGTGTTGTGATTCTGTGTGTGTGTGTGTGTGTTGTGATTCTGTGTGTGTGTGTTGTGATTCTGTGTGTGTGTGTGTGTGTGTTGTGATTCTGTGTGTGTGTGTTGTGATTCTGTGTGTGTGTGTTGTGATTCTGTGTGTGTGTGTGTGTGTGTGTTGTGATTCTGTGTGTGTGTGTTGTGATTCTGTGTGTGTGTGTTGTGATTCTGTGTGTGTGTGTGTGTGTTGTGATTCTGTGTGTGTGTGTTGTGATTCTGTGTGTGTTGTGATTCTGTGTGTGTGTGTTGTGATTCTGTGTGTGTGTGTTGTGATTCTGTGTGTGTGTGTTGTGATTCTGTGTGTGGGTGAGTGTGTGTATGTGTGTGTGTTGTGATTCTGTGTGTGTGTGTTGTGATTCTGTGTGTGTGTGTTGTGATTCTGTGTGTGTGTGTGTGTTGTGATTCTGTGTGTGTGTGTTGTGATTCTGTGTGTGTGTGTTGTGATTCTGTGTGTGTGTGTTGTGATTCTGTGTGTGTGTGTTGTGATTCTGTGTGTGTGTGTTGTGATTCTGTGTGTGTGTGTGTGTGTTGTGATTCTGTGTGTGTGTGTTGTGATTCTGTGTGTGTGTGTGTGTGTGTTGTGATTCTGTGTGTGTGTGTTGTGATTCTGTGTGTGTGTGTTGTGATTCTGTGTGTGTGTGTGTGTGTGTGTTGTGATTCTGTGTGTGTGTGTTGTGATTCTGTGTGTGTGTGTTGTGATTCTGTGTGTGTGTGTGTGTGTTGTGATTCTGTGTGTGTGTGTTGTGATTCTGTGTGTGTTGTGATTCTGTGTGTGTGTGTTGTGATTCTGTGTGTGTGTGTTGTGATTCTGTGTGTGTGTGTTGTGATTCTGTGTGTGGGTGAGTGTGTGTATGTGTGTGTGTTGTGATTCTGTGTGTGTGTGTTGTGATTCTGTGTGTGTGTGTTGTGATTCTGTGTGTGGGTGAGTGTGTGTATGTGTGTGTGTTGTGATTCTGTGTGTGTCTGTTGTGATTCTGTGTGTGGGTGAGTGTGTGTATGTGTGTGTGTTGTGATTCTGTGTGTGTCTGTTGTGATTCTGTGTGTGGGTGAGTGTGTGTATGTGTGTGTGTTGTGATTCTGTGTGTGTCTGTTGTGATTCTGTGTGTGGGTGAGTGTGTGTATGTGTGTGTGTTGTGATTCTGTGTGTGTGTGTTGTGATTCTGTGTGTGTGTGTTGTGATTCTGTCTGTGGGTGAGTGTGTGTATGTGTGTGTGTTGTGATTCTGTGTGTGTGTGGGTGTTGTGATTCTGTGTGTGTGTTGTGATTCTGTGTATGTGTGTGTGTTGTGATTCTGTGTGTGTCTGTTGTGATTCTGTGTGTGGGTGAGTGTGTGTGTGTGTGTTGTGATTCTGTCTGTGGGTGTGTGTGTGTTGTGATTCTGTGTGTGTGTGTTGTGATTCTGTCTGTGGGTGAGTGTGTGTATGTGTGTGTGTTGTGATTCTGTGTGTGTGTGGGTGTTGTGATTCTGTGTATGTGTGTGTGTTGTGATTCTGTGTGTGGGTGTTGTGATTCTGTGTGTGGGTGTATGTGTTGTGATTCTGTGTGTGTGTGTGTGTGTATCTGTCTGTGTGTTGTTATTCTGTGTATGTTGTGATTCTGTGTGTGTGTCTGTGTGTGTGTGTTGTAATTCTGTGTGTGTGTGTGTTATGATTCTGTGTGCGTGTGTCTGTGACTGTGTGTTGTGATTGTGTGTGTGTGTGTGTGTGTGTGTGTGTGTGTGTGTGTGTGTGTGTGTGTGTTGTGATTCTGTGTGTGTGTGAGTCTATGGGTGTGTAAGTGTTTGCCTGCTATGATTGTTTCAAGGTTTGGTGTGTGAAACATAGAAACTGGAAGCAGGACGAGGCCATTCGGCCCTCCAGCCTGCTCTGCCTGATCCCCCTTCTCCCCCACCACCGCAACCCCCCCATATCCCTCAATCCCTTCAGCCCCAAAAGTTGTATCTAATATCTTCTTCAAATTACATGCAAACATGTAAAGGTTCCTCGCCGTATGTGTGTGTACACGTGTGTCTGTGTGTCTGTGTGTGTGTGTACATGTGTGTCTGTGTGCCTGTGTGTGTGTGTGTGTGTGTACATGTGTGTCTGTGTGTGTGTGTGTGTGTACACGTGTGTCTGTGTGTGTGTGTGTACACGTGTGTCTGTGTGTGTGTGTGTACACGTGTGTCTGTGTGTCTGTGTGTGTGTGTGTACACGTGTGTCTGTGTGTGTGTGTGTGTGTACACGTGTGTCTGTGTGTCTGTGTGTGTGTGTGTGTGTGTGTGTACACGTGTGTCTGTGTGTCTGTGTGTGTGTGTGTGTGTACACGTGTGTCTGTGTGTATGGGTGGTGTATGTTTCTCGCTCAGTCTGTGTGTCTCTGCTCCCATTCTCTGTGTCTCTGGAACACAGATCCTGCCTGAGCAGCTCAGCATCTGATCATTTTCCATTTCAATATCTGTCCTTTCCCCAGTGGGACTGAACTGTCTGTAAATCATTGGGGAAGGGAGCTCAGGGCCCAGTCCCTGCTACTGGGGGGAGAGACAGGGTGAGCCGGGACTCATTCTAACCTCAGTGGCTGTGTGTTCAGCTGTTGAGGCCCCTAACTGTGTCATTCCCCCACTAAAGGGGAGGCGATGGCCCGAGTGGGATCATTGCTAGAGTATTCATTCCACAAACTCAGCTCATTTTCTGGGGACCCGGGTTCGAATCCCGCCACAGCAGCTGGGGGAATGTGAATACAATAAAAAATATCAGGAACTTGACTGTAAATCGATGATCAGAAACACCCATCTGGGTCACTAATGTCCTTTAGGGGGGGAACTCTGCCGTCCTTACCTGGTTTGGCTCCGTGTGAGTCCAGATCCACAGCAATGTGGTTTATTCTGAACTGCCCTCGGGAACCGAGAGAGATGGGCAATAAATGGTGGGCCAGCCAGCGATGTCCATGTCCCATGGATGGATAAAAATCAAACCTCTCCATCTCACTCCCATTCCTCCTTCCTGATGCCTAACCAACATTTTATATCATTCCAGCATCACCTCCCCACTCTTAAACTCTGTGCCTCGGATAATAAAGAAGTGAACCGTGTGTCTCCTTAACCACTTTATCCACCTGTCCTGTTACCTTAAGGGACCGGTGTACATGCACACCGAGCTCCCTCTGATCCTCGGAGCTTCCCGGGATCCTGCTGTTCATCGTGTAGTTCCCTTGCCTTGTTAGCCCTGCCCGAGTGCATCACCTCACACGGATCCCCATTGCCACTGATCAGCCTGTCTCTATCCCCCTGTAATCTAAGGCTATCCCCCCATTTCCCACCCAAACAATTCTCCTATCATCCGCAAACTTACTGATAAACCTCCTGCATTTTAAGACTAAGTTATTTAAATAAACCACAAACAACAAGGGCCCCGACATCGATCCCTGTGGGACCCCCACTGGATACAAGCTTCCAGTCTGGAAATCCCCCCCTCCACCATCACCCTCTGCTCCCTGCCACTCAGCCAATTCCTGATCCAATTGGACACATGTCCTTGGATCCCATGGGATCTTCACTTCCCGATTAGTCTCCCGTGTGGGACCTTGTCAAAAGCCCTGCTGAAGTCCAAGAAGACTACGTCAAAAGCATTGCCCTCGTCTCCACATCTGGTCACTTCTTTGAAGGAATGGTGCAGTTCTGGGATCCCCGGGATAGGAGGGATGTGGTCACACTGGGAATGGTACAGAGGAGATTTCCCATGATGTTACCTGGTCTGGAGAGTTTCACTTCATTGACTCATGGAATTCTTACAAAGCAGAAGGAGGACATTCCGCCCTTCAAATCTGTACTGACCCTTACCCAGGCTTACCCCGTAACCCCATGTATGTGCTCACTAATCCCCCTAACCTATGCATCTTGGGACCCTAAGGACAATTTAGCACGGACAATGCACCCAACCTGCCCATCTTTGGAGTGCAGGAGGAAACCAGAGCACCCGAAGGAAATTTGATGTCTCTCTGCCTCAGAATTCCTCAATCCCAGCTCGGAGTGGGTGTATCACCAGAATCAAACATTCCTCGGAGTTCTTTAATCCCCAGTCTGGAGCTCAGTCTGGTGTCCCCTTTACCCCATCAGGGTGTGGGGTGAGTTTGGATCTCTCCGTTATATCGGGAATCTCCGGCAATGTCCAATTTCAGGATAAACTTCTACTTTGTTCCAATGATTTTTAACCTGGGACTGAACCATTGTTTAATGTAGACCTGGTCAACGGCCATCATTGAGATTTATCTGAACGTCAATAAATATTTCATTGTTTTCTGAATAAATATCCCAACGTTTGCTCCGTCTCTGCCTCTTGTTTGTGGATCTGTTGGTTGTTCACTATTGGCGATGGGGCAATGTTAAAGTTTACTCAGATTAGACAACCATTTAGATTTACAAATGTGTATCTCTCTCTCTCTCTCTCTGTATCTGTGCCTCTCTCTCTCTGTATCTGTGTCTCTCTCTGTCTCTGTATCTGTGTGTGTGTCTCTCTCTCTCTCTCTCTGTATCTGTGCCTCTCTCTCTCTGTATCTGTGTCTCTCTCCGTCTCTGTATCTGTGTGTGTGTCTCTCTCTCTCTCTCTGCATTTGTCTCTCTCTCTCTCCATCTTTCTGTGTATCTGTTTCTCTCTGTCTCTCACTCTGTGTCTCTCTGTCACTCTCTGTGTATGTATCTCACTCTGTATCCATGTGTGTGTGTCTATCTCTCTCTTTCTGTATCTGTGTGTGTGTCTTTCTCTCCGTATCTGTATGCGTGTCTCTCTCTTTGTTTCTGTGTGTGCGTCTCTCTCTCCCTGTCTGTCTCTCTTTGCCTGTCTCTATACATCTCTCTCTCTTACACCTCTCTCTCTCTATCTCTCTCTCTCTCTCTCTGGGTGTGCGTGTCTCTTCTCTCTGAGCTTGTCTGTGTGTGTGTGTGTGTGTGTGTGTGTGTGTCTCTCTCTCTCTGGGTGTATGCCTTTCTCTCTCTGGGCTTGTCTGTCTTCTGTCTCTCTCTGTATCTGTCTCTCTCTCTCTCTGTATTTGTGTCTCTGTATTTCTGTTTGTCTGACTCTCCCTCTCTCTCTCTCCCTGTGTCTCCCTCTCTCTCTCCCCGCGTCTCTCTCTGTATCTGTCTCTCTCTCCCTCTCTAGACCTGTGTGTGTCTCTCTCTGTATCTGTTTTTGTTTCTCTCTGTATCTCTCTCTCTCTCTGTGCCTCTGTCTCTCTCTCTTTATATTTGTCTCTCTCTGTATCTGTGTGTGTGTCTCTCTCTGTATCTGTGTGTGTGTGTCTCTCTCTCTGCATCTCTGCGTGTGTCTCTCTGTATCTGTGTGTCTCTCTCTGTATCTGTGTGTGTCTCTCTCTCACTCTATCTGTATGTCTCTCTCTCTGTATCTGTTGTGTCTATCTCTCTCTGCATCTGTGTGTGTGTCTCTCTCTGTATTTGTGTGTGTCTCTCTGTATCTATGTGTCTCTGTAACTGTGTGTGACTCTCTCTGTATCTATGTGTCTCTCTCTGTATCTATGTCTCTGTCTTTCTGTATCTGTGTGTCTCTGTAACTGTGTGTCCCTCTCTTGCTCTATCTGTATGTCTCTGTCTCTGTATATGTGTGTCTCTGTATCTGTGTGTGTTTCTCTCTGTATCTGTGTGTGTCTCTCTCTCACTCTATCTGTATGTCTCTCTCTCTGTATCTGTTGTGTCTATCTCTCTCTGCATCTGTGTGTGTGTCTCTCTCTGTATTTGTGTGTGTCTCTCTGTATCTATGTGTCTCTGTCTTTTTGTATCTGTCTCTGTAACTGTGTGTGACTCTCTCTGTATCTATGTGTCTCTCTCTGTATCTATGTCTCTGTCTTTCTGTATCTGTGTGTCTCTGTAACTGTGTGTCCCTCTCTTGCTCTATCTGTATGTCTCTGTCTCTGTATATGTGTGTGTCTCTGTATCTGTGTGTGTCTCTCGCTCTATCTGTATGTCTCCATCTCTCTGTATCTGTGTGTGTCTCTCTCTTTCTCTCTGTCTCTCTCTGTCTCTCTGTCTCTCTCTCTCCCTGTGTCTCTCTCTGTCTCCCTATCTCTGTCTCTCTATGCGTGACACTCTCTCTCTCTCTGCGTCTCTCTCTTTCACTCTCTGTGTCTCACTCTATCTGCCTCTCTCTCTGCCTCTCTGTTTATCTGTTTCTCTCTCTGTATGTGTGTGTGTGTCTCTCTCTCTCTATCTCTATCTGTGTCTCTCTGTCAGTATCCGTGTCTCCCCTTTTCACTCTGTACCTGTGTGTGTGTCTCTCTCTCTGTATCTGTCTCACTCTCAGCATCTCTGTCTCTCTCTCCGTCTGTGTCTGTCTCTTTCTGTGTCAGTCTATCTCTCTCTCTCTCTCTCTGTGTATCTGTGTGTGTGACTCTCTCTGTTTCTGTGTGTATGTGTGTATCTCTGTATTTGTGTGTGTCTCTCTCCCTCTCTCTCTGTCTGTCTGTCTTTCTCTGTATCTGTCTCTCTCTCTCTCTCTCTCTGTATCTGTCTGTCTGTCTCTCTCTGTATCAGTGTCTGTGTCTCTCTCACACTCTGTTGTGTGTTTCTCTCTCTCTCTGTCTGCGTGTGTGTGTGTCTCTCCTTTTATCACTCTGTATCTGTGTCTCTCTGTATCTGCATGATTCTTTATATATGTGTCCCTCTCTGTGTTTTTCTCTGTCTCTCTGTAATCCCTCTCTCTTTGTAATCTTTACATTTTTAAACACTGAAACCTCGTGCCCTTACTGGGAATATTTGTCTCTGTCTCTGTATCGGTGTGTCTCTGTATCTGTGTGTCCCTCTCTGTATTTCTCCCTGTCTTTATGGCAGAGAATACTGGGAGAGGTTTAGGGCAGAGATTACTGATACAAGGCCCAGATTGTAATAACTGAGAGAGGTTTAGGGCAGAGATTACTGATACAAGGCCCAGATTGTAATAACTGAGAGAGGTTTAGGGCAGAGATTACTGATACAAGGCCCAGATTGTAATAACTGAGAGAGGTTTAGGGCAGAGATTACTGATACACGGCCCAGATTGTAATAACTGAGAGAGGTTTAGGGCAGAGATTACTGATACAAGGCCCAGATTGTAATAACTGAGAGAGGTTTAGGGCAGAGATTACTGATACAAGGCCCAGATTGTAATAACTGAGAGAGGTTTAGGGCAGAGATTACTGATACAAGGCCCAGATTGTAATAACTGGGAGAGGTTTAGGGCAGAGATTACTGATACAATCCCAGATTGTAATAACTGGGAGAGGTTTAGGGCAGAGATTACTGATACAAGGCCCAGATTGTAATAACTGAGAGAGGTTTAGGGCAGAGATTACTGATACAAGGCTCAGATTGTAATAACTGAGAGAGGTTTAGGGCAGAGATTACTGATACAAGGCCCAGATTGTAATAACTGAGAGAGGTTTAGGGCAGAGATTACTGATACATGGTCCAGACTGTAATAACTGAGAGAGGTTTAGGACAGAGATTACTAATACAATCCCAGATTATAATAACTGGGAGAGGTTTAGGACAGAAATTACTGATACAAGACCCAGACTGTAATAACTGAGAGAGGTTTAGAGCAGACATTACTGATACTATCCCAGATTGTAATAACTGAGAGAGGTTTAGGGCAGAGATTACTGATACAAGGCCCAGATTGAAATAATTGAGAGAGGTTTAGGACAGAGATTACTGATACTATCCCAGATTGTAATAACTGAGAGAGGTTTAGGGCAGAGATTACTGATCCAAGGCCCAGATTGTAATAACTGAGAGAGGTTTAGGGCAGAGATTACTGATACAAGGCCCAGATTGTAATAACTGAGAGAGGTTTAGGGCAGAGATTACTGATACAAGGCCCAGATTGTAATAACTGAGAGAGGTTTAGGGCAGAGATTACTGATACTATCCCAGATTGTAATAACTGAGAGAGGTTTAGGGCAGAGATTACTGATACAAGGCCCAGATTGTAATAACTGAGAGAGGTTTCGAGCAGAGATTATTGACACAAGACCCAGATTGTAATAACTGAGAGAGGTTTAGAGCAGAGATTATTGATACAAGACCCAGATTGCAATAACTGAGAGAGGTTAAGGGCAGAGATTACTGATACAAGGTCCAGATTGTAATAACTGAGAGAGGTTTAGGGCAGAAATTACTGATACATGGTCCAGA
The DNA here is from genome assembly GCF_965287045.1 of Carcharhinus amblyrhynchos. Taxonomy (NCBI): domain Eukaryota; kingdom Metazoa; phylum Chordata; class Chondrichthyes; order Carcharhiniformes; family Carcharhinidae; genus Carcharhinus; species Carcharhinus amblyrhynchos. The sequence goes on along the minus strand of NW_027649845.1, from coordinate 449,717 downwards.
CTGTAATAACTGAGAGAGGTTTAGGACAAAGATTACTGATACAATCCCAGATTATAATAACTGGGAGAGGTTTAGGACAGAAATTACTGATACAAGACCCAGACTGTAATAACTGAGAGAGGTTTAGAGCAGAGATTACTGATACTATCCCAGATTGTAATATCTGAGAGAGGTTTAGGACAGAGATTACTGATACAGGGCCCAGATTGTAATAACTGAGAGAGGTTTAGGGCAGAGATTACTGATACAAGGCCCAGATTGTAATAACTGAGAGAGGTTTAGGGCAGAGATTACTGATACAAGGCCCAGATTGTAATAACTGAGAGAGGTTTAGGGCAGAGATTACTGATACAAGGCCCAGATTGTAATAACTGAGAGAGGTTTAGGGCAGAGATTACTGATACAAGGCCCAGATTGTAATAACTGAGAGAGGTTTAGGGCAGAGATTACTGATACTATCCCAGATTGTAATAACTGAGAGAGGTTTAGGGCAGAGATTACTGATACAAGGCCCAGATTGTAATAACTGAGAGAGGTTTAGGGCAGAGATTACTGATACAAGGCCCAGATTGTAATAACTGAGAGAGGTTTAGGGCAGAGATTACTGATACAAGGCCCAGATTGTAATAACTGGGAGAGGTTTAGGACAGAGATTACTGATACAATCCCAGATTGTAATAACTGAGAGAGGTTTAGGGCAGAGATTACTGATACAAGGCCCAGATTGTAATAACTGAGAGAGGTTTAGTGCAGAGATTACTGATACAAGGCCCAGATTGTAATAACTGAGAGAGGTTTAGGGCAGAGATTACTGATACAAGGCCCAGATTGTAATAACTGGGAGAGGTTTAGGACAGAGATTACTGATACAAGGCCCAGATTGTAATAACTGGGAGAGGTTTAGGGCAGAGATTACTGATACAAGGCCCAGATTGTAATAACTGGGAGAGGTTTAGGGCAGAGATTACTGATACAAGGCCCGGATTGTAATAACTGGAAGAGGTTTAGGGCAGAGATTACTGATACAAGGCCCAGATTGTAATAACTGAGAGAGGTTTAGGACAGAGATTACTGATACAAGGCCCAGATTGTAATAACTGAGAGAGGTTTAGGGCAGAGATTACTGATACAAGGCCCAGATTGTAATAACTGAGAGAGGTTTAGGGCAGAGATTACTGATACAAGGCCCAGATTGTAATAACTGGAAGAGGTTTAGGGCAGAGATTACTGATACTATCCCAGATTGTAATAACTGAGAGAGGTTTAGGGCAGAGATTACTGATACAAGGCCCAGATTGTAATAACTGAGAGAGGTTTAGGGCAGAGATTACTGATACAAGGCCCAGATTGTAATAACTGAGAGAGGTTTAGGGCAGAGATTACTGATACAAGGCCCAGATTGTAATAACTGGGAGAGGTTTAGGGCAGAGATTACTGATACAAGGCCCAGATTGTAATAACTGAGAGAGGTTTAGGGCAGAGATTACTGATACAAGGCCCAGATTGTAATAACTGAGAGTGGTTTAGGACAGAGATTACTGATACAGGGCCCAGATTGTAATAACTGAGAGAGGTTTAGGGCAGAGATTACTGATACAAGGCCCAGATTGTAATAACTGAGAGAGGTTTAGTACAGAGATTACTGATACTATCCCAGATTGTAATAACTGAGAGAGGTTTAGGGCAGAGATTACTGATACAAGGCCTAGATTGTAATAACTGAGAGAGTTTTAGGGCAGAGATTACTGATACAAGGCCCAGATTGTAATAACTGAGAGAGGTTTAGGGCAGAGATTACTGATACAAGGCCCAGATTGTAATAACTGAGAGAGGTTTAGGGCAGAGATTACTGATACAAGGCCCAGATTGTAATAACTGAGAGAGGTTTAGGGCAGAGATGACTGATACAAGGCCCAGATTGTAATAACTGAGAGAGGTTTAGGGCAGAGATTACTGATACAAGGCCCAGATTGTAATAACTGAGAGGGGTTTAGGACAGAGATTACTGATACAAGGCCCAGATTGTAATTACCGTGAGAGACATGAACAGTGTGGATCGGGAGCAGCCGATCCCCTTAGTTGAAGGGTCAGTGACGAGGGGGACACAGGTTCAAGGTGAGGGACAGGAGGTTGAAGAGGGGATGTGAGGAAGAACTGTTTTACCCAGAGGGTGGGGAGGGTCTGGGATGTGCTCCCTGGGAGGGGGGGGGGTAGAGACAAGTTGTCTCACATCCTTTAAAAAGTCCCTGGATGATCACTGGGCCCATCATCACATTCAGGGCTGTGGGCCAAGTGCTGGGAAATGGGGTTGGGTCGGGGGTGTTAGGTGGTTCTGACGGGTCAGTACAGACTCGATGGGCCGAGGGGTCTCTCCTGCACTGTGGGAATCTGGGATTGTGTGATGGGGAAATGTTTTGAACGCACTGGGATCTGGAATGTTGTGTCTGAGCCGGAGGGGGAAGGAGATTCCGTCAGGAGGAGATTGAATGGGAAGCTGAGGGGAAAATATTGACAGGGTTACGGGCACTGGGAATAGTCAAACTGCTCTTGCAGGCTCTCCATCCTGGATTGACGGGCTGAATGGCCTCCTGTGCTGTCCCCATTCTATGATTCACACACAAGTGACCCTCTGGGTGTCTGTTAGAGCCCACTCATTCCTCCAGGATCAGTTCCAGCATTTCAAGCTCAGATCCCAGTACGTTATAGCTGGGGGCAGTGAGGAGTAAAACAGAAATAGGAATGAGTGTGTGTGAGTGTCGGTGTGGTTATGTTTCTGTGTTTCTGTGTGTGTGAGGGAGAGATTCGAAGTGTCTGCACGTATTTCTGTGTGTGTGTGTGTGTGAGTGTGTGTGAGAGTGTGTGTGTGTGTGTGAGCTTGTGTGTCTCCCTGTGTGTGTGTGTGAGAGAGAGAGAGAGATTGTGTGTCTCTCTGTGTGTGAGCTTATGTGTCTGTGAGTGTATGTGTGTTTCTGTATGTGTGTGTGTGTACTTCAACATGTGTTTCTTTGTGCCTGTGAGTGTGTGTGTGTCTCTGTGTCTGTGAGTGAATGTGTGTGTGTGTGTGTGTCTGTCTCTCTGTGTCTGGGTGTGTGAGTGTTTATCTGTGTCTCTCTGTGAATATGTGTGTGTCTCTCTGTCTCTATGTGAGTGCCTCTGTGTTTGTGTCTGTGTGTGTGTGTGTGCATCTGTCTCTGTGTCAATGTGTGTGTGTGCATCTGTCTGTGTCAATGAGTGTGTGTGTGTGTGTGTATCTGTCTCTGTGTCAGTGCGTGTGTGTGTGTGTGTGTGTGTGCATCTGTCTCTGTGTCAATGTGTGTGTGTGTGTGTGTGCATCTGTCTGTGTCAATGTGTGTGTGTGTGTGTGTGTGTGTGTGTATCTGTCTGTGTCAATGAGTGTGTGTGTGTGCATCTGTCTCTGTGTCAATGTGTGTGTGTGTGTGTGTGCATCTGTCTGTGTCAATGAGTGTGTGTGTGTGTATCTGTCTCTGTGTCAATGAGTGTGTGTGTGTGTGTGCATCTGTCTGTGTCAATGTGTGTGTGTCTGTGCATCTGTGTGTGTGTGTGTGTGTGTGTGTGTGTCAGTATGCATGAGTGTTTAAATCTCAATTATGTGCAGTTTTAGGCCATTTGCCCCATTGAGCCTGCTCCCCCACTCAAACAGATCATGGTAAACACACACAGAGAAATATACAGGTAGTTTGGATGTATTTATTGACCTGTTAATGTGACTGAATGCTACACATCCTGGTTTGCCATAGATACAAAAAATGAGACAGCATTGTAAGCAGTGTAGCTGGAAATATCAAATTGCAAAGAGTTTTTCATGTTTAGTAAATGGAGAAAACTGGTGGAGAGGTTTCAGAGCAGGGAAATGTAAATTGACACAACTTAGATTGAAAAGGGATAGAACAGCGTACTTTAATAAATGATGAAAAGACAGAAACCGTGGAAGCTCCAAATGTTCCGATATTTCACAGCTGGATTCACACAATACACACAGCAATGTCTCTGATATAGTGGGATTGTTGGAAATGAGGTTCATCTCAGTGCGGAGGCTGCCTTCATGTTCCAGAGTTAATCTGATCACTCTCATCAAAACAGGATCCACATTTCTGTACAATGTGAGTGAATTGTAAACTCAGTGAGTTCAGGTTCAATGTTTAAAATAACCAGTCCCTTTCCTGTGTCTGCTTTGGGGAATGTCAGTGGGATGTAGTTTCCAGGCAAGTGTGAACAATTGTATTGGGGAATCATTGGGAGCAGTTTCCATTGAGAGCTTCCTGCATTCTGGAAATGTGTGGGATCTATTCAGAGATAGGAAATGGATGGATGAATAAAGATGCAGTTTGGTGTTAATTACACGAGACTGTCGGCTTTGAAGATTCCCCAGTTCCATGTGCTGAGAGAAAGGAATGATTAAACAATGTCTACAATTCAAAGCCTTCAGGCAAGTGAAAAAACAGGAGAACAACTGAATCCACAAACACTGCCACAGACAGTATTCCAAGCTTCAACTTCATGTTTGAATGTGAAATAAACCCCAGGCCACACTGGGATACTGAACTATTTGATTCCTGTTTTTTTTCTCCCAAACTTCAAAATAAAAATCTGTGCTGAAACATTCCTTGGACAGAGCAGAGGGAATTTGACTCTGGATTTAGCCCATTCCCAGGATTTGTGTTGGGAACATTTGAGGAACGGAGCAGATTAAACATTATTCCTAACCACTGGAATTGAAGTTGGGGGCTGATTGAATCAAACATTGAAAATAATGAGGGAGAGGGAGAGGCTGATAAAGAACAAGTTTTTTCCTGCTGGTTGGGGATTCCAGGATTTGGGAATATTTGGGGGTTAGCCTCAGTTTGGAATTTGAGAATTGTAGGAATGAAAACATTGCCAGATGGGGTGTGGGGTTAGTTTGAAACAATCTTCTGCAAATGTCTATTGATGCTCAGACACTTGTTATTATTTTCAATCTGGGGTTTGATCGATTTCCCTTAGTCCAAAGGGGTAAAGAGACAGAGAGTTCGATCACAGATCAGCCGGGATCTTATTGAATATTGGAACAGGCTTTCAGGAAGATTGTTCCAGATTCCAAACACCCTCTTAGTGAAGTGATTTCCCACATTTCACTTCCCCATCATTTCCAATCTGGGCCCTCTAGTTCATCACCATCTCTTGAGAGGGAAGAGTTTCTCACTCTGTCACCTGTCCATAACCCTGAGGATCTTCAATATCCTTGCCTGTGTCTCTGTATTTCTCTGTATCTGTGTCTCTTTCTGTTTCCTTGTCTGAATCTGTGTGTCTCTCTGTGTCTCTGTATTTCTCTGTATCTGTGTCTCTTTCTGTCTCTCTGTCTGTATCTGTGTGTCTCTCTGTGTCTCTGTATTTCTCTGTATCTGTGTCTCTTTCTGTCTCTTTGTCTGTATCTGTGTATCTCTCTGTGTCTCTGTATTTCTCTGTATCTGTGTCTCTTTCTGTCTCTTTGTCTGTATCTGTGTATCTCTCTGTGTCTCTGTATTTCTCTGTATCTGTGTCTCTTCCTGTCTCCTTGTCTGTATCTGTGTATCTCTCTGTGTCTCTGTATTTCTCTGTATCTGTGTCTCTGTTTCCTTGTCTGTATCTGTGTATCTCTCTGTGTCTCTGTATTTCTCTGTATCTGTGTCTCTGTTTCCTTGTCTGTATCTGTGTATCTCTCTGTGTCTCTGTATTTCTCTGTATCTGTGTCTCTTCCTGTTTCCTTGTCTGTATCTGTGTGTCTCTCTGTGTCTCTGTATTTCTCTGTATCTGTGTCTCTTTCTGTCTCTTTGTCTGTATCTGTGTGTCTCTCTGTGTCTCTGTATTTCTCTGTATCTGTGTCTCCTTCTGTCTCTCTGTCTGTATCTGTGTATCTCTCTGTGTCTCTGTATTTCTCTGTATCTGTCTCTTTCTGTCTCTCTGTCTCTGTATTTCTCTGTATCTGTGTCTCTTTCTGTCTCTTTGTCTGTATCTGTGTGTCTCTCTGTGTCTCTGTATTTCTCTGTATCTGTGTCTCTTTCTGTCTCTTTGTCTGTATCTGTGTATCTCTCTGTGTCTCTGTATTTCTCTGTATCTGTGTCTCTTTCTGTTTCCTTGTCTGTATCTGTGTATCTCTCTGTGTCTCTGTATTTCTCTGTATCTGTGTCTCTTTCTGTCTCTTTGTCTGTATCTGTGTGTCTCTCTGTGTCTCTGTATTTCTCTGTATCTGTGTCTCTTTCTGTCTCTTTGTCTGTATCTGTGTATCTCTCTGTGTCTGTATTTCTCTGTATCTGTGTCTCTTTCTGTTTCCTTGTCTGTATCTGTGTATCTCTCTGTGTCTCTGTATTTCTCTGTATCTATGACTCTCTCTCTCTATGTATCTGTGTCTCTCTGTCTCTATCGCTCTGCCTCTCTCTCTATTTCTCTGTATCCATATCTGTCTGTCTCTATCCCGTCTGTGTATCCGTGTCTCTCTTGGTTTCTATCTCTCTGTGTGTCTCTTGTCTCTGTGTTTCTCTGTGTCTCTCTCTCTCTCTGTTTTTCTCTCTGTGTATCTCTTGTCTCTGTGTCTCTGTCTCTCTGTCTTTTTCTCTCTGTGTGTCTGTGTGTCTTTTGTCTCTGTGTTTCTCTGTGTCTGTATCTCTCTGTGTTTTTCTCTCTCTGTGTGTCTGTGTGTCTCGATGCTAAGGGCCTAGTATTTTCAGCTCTGAGCTGAACCCACAATCTCTGGAGCGTAGATCGCTGTATTGAAGGCAGGAGGCCCAGTCACTCTCTGTCTGGTTTAGTTTTGTAAGCTTTACATTTTTAAACACTGAAACCTCTTGCCCTTGTTGGGAATCTCACCGCGGTTTGAGAAAAGCAAACACTGATCCCACACTAAAACCCCCCCAACACAGGACTGAGCAGAGAGTGTGAAATGGAACTGCTGTCAGAGTGGGTTATTAAACTGACGGAAGGGATTTGAAAAATCTCTCAATGTTTCACTGATTAAAATCTCTAATGTCCCACATCATAAATATCTGATCATTGGTGTATCTCTCTTTTACAGATCAAGTGATGGGTTGAATTTTGGACGCTGTAGATTTCCCTCAGCTGATTATGAAGATCTCTGAGTGACACAAACACAATATCTGCTCTCGGTGACTGTAACAGTCAAATTGTCTCTGTTTATCATTCTGAATCTGGAACTGAGACAATCGTGGACAGGATTGCAGTTTTCAGTGTGAAATGTATAAGGTGATTTTTGTTGTAATGTAATTGTAGTTAATAGTTTTCTTGTAGTTTAAATTTCATGTATAAATAAAGAACTTTTCTTGTTCCTTATTCACAATTGTTCATTTCCCGTGATGTTGAGCTGTGTTTTCTCTTTCTGGTCTCTGTTACAGTTGTACAGATACCGGGCAGCTCAGATCTCATGGGATCTGATCTCAGTGTGAAGATCAAAAGGACAGATGTACTTTTGTTAACTTTAAAATCAATTTTCCTGTAAAATACTCTCTGAATTTTGAAATAAATACTGAATGCAAAACTAGATCTGACTTTGCCTTATTCTGTCTCTCTTTTTGTATTTCTCGATTAGTGTATTTATGTGTGTGTCTCTCTATCTCTATCTTTATGTGTTTATGTGTCTGCCCCTATTTATCTGTATCTCTCTCTGTCTGTATATCTCTCTGTTTATCTGTGTGTCTCTCTCTGTCTCTGTATTTCTCTCTATTTGTGTCTCTCTCTGTCTCTCTGTATATATCTCTCTGTTTATCTGTGTGTGTCTCTGTCTCTGTATTTCTCTCTATTTGTGTCTCTCTCTGTATCTCTGTGTATATCTCTCTGTGTATCTGTATATGCCACTCTCTTTATTTGTGTCTTTCTCTCTCTCTTTGTTTCTCTCTATCTTTATTTCTCTGTGTATCTGTGTGTCTCTCTGCCTCTATATTTCTCTCTGTCTCCATTTCTCTTTAATAGAACATTCCAGCGCAGTACAGGCCCCTCGGCTCTCGATGTTGCGCTGACCAGTGGAACCAATCTGATGACCCTCTAACCTAAACTATTCCAATGTTATCCATATGCCTATCCACTGACCATTTGAACACCCTTAAAGTTGGCGAGTCCACAACTGCTGCAGGCAGGGCCTTCCACACCCTTACTACCCTCTGAGTAAAGAGCTTTGTCTCTGTGTTTCTCTGGATCTGTGTTTCTCTCTCTGTCTCTGTGTCTATACCTCTCTGGGTATCCGTGTGTGTTTGTGTCTTTGCATTTCTCTATATCTGTCTCTGTCTCTGTGTCTCGATGCTAAGGGCCTCGTGTTTTAGGCTCTGTGCTGAACCCACAATCTCTCTGATTCTGAGGGAAGATCAACATTGAAGGTGTGAGGCCTCATCACTCTCTGTCTGCTTTTGTAATCTTTACAATTTTAAACACTGAAACCTCTTGTCCTTGTTGGGAATCTCACTGCGGTTTGGGAAAAGCAAACACTGATCCCACACTAAAACCCCCCCAACACAGGACTGAGCAGAGAGTGTGAAATGGAACTGCTGTGAGTGTGGATCGTCTCTTAGAAGTTTGTTAGAAGCCCTCCATTTTCAAATCTTTACCCTGCTTCTGTCGTGTCTCAGACTCCACCTGGTCTGCACATCTTTGGACTGTGGAAGGAAACCAGGGAGAAACCCACGCAGACATGGGGAGAATGTGCAAACTCCATTCCCAAGCTGAGAATTGAACCCGGGTGCCTGGTGCTGTGAGGCAGCAATGCTAACCATCGTGTCCCCGTGCTGTCCTATCCCGTGGATTGGGATGCAGTGAAAGGTTTTGTTTCTTGCACACTGTACAGACAAAACCTACCAGACATAGAGTCCATTCGGGAGGAGAGGAGAGGGTGCAGAATACAGTGTTACAGTTAGCGATAGGATACAGAGAGAGGGCAGCTTCATATCTGGTCACTCAATAGTTAACATCCTGACCAAACACTCAATCTTTCCACAGAGCAAGGCTCACACACCCAACCCCACTTTGCTTTGTCCCGTCTCCCATCCTGCTGTTCTCAGAGTCTCTCTGATCGATGCTAAGGGCCGAGTATTTGAGGCTCTGAGCCGAAACCACAATCTGTCTGATTGGGAGGGAAGATTACTGCCCACTCAGACACGGGGGGGGGGGGGGGGGGGGGGGGGGGCTGCGATATCCCCCCCGAAATCTATCTGTTGTCTTCAGAGCCACATGTTCCATCCCTGTGTCTGCTGTCCTTAAAGAACCATTGAATAATCTTTAAACATCCCCATTCATTATCACAGAACAAGGCCCACACGGGGGAATCTAGGATCAGCTTTCAAAGTTTATTTATTAGTCTCACAAGTAGGGTGACATTAACACTGCAATGAAGTTAGTGTGGACAAACCCATAGTGGCCACGCTGTGGTGCCTGTTTGGGCCCACATAGGGAGAATGGAACACGGCTGGGACACCGACCCAGTGAGTCTGTTTAACTGTGGGAGGAAACCGGAGCACCCGGAGGAAACCCACGGTGACACGGGGAGAAGGTGCGGGTTCTGGATAGAGAGTGACCCAAGCAGGGAATTGAACCTGGGTCCCCGGCACTGTGAGGCAGCAGTGTTACCCACTGTGCCACCAGGAGGGGAGGGGAGGGACACAGTTTAAAATTCCTGACGTTCCCATTGAAGATAGAGATCCGGAGGAATAATTCCTTCTCTCAGGAGGTGGTTAGTGTTTGGAATCCCCTTCCCCGGAGAGCAGTGGGTGTTGGGACGTTGAACATATACAAGGGGGGGTTGGGGGTTATGGGGGAGACAGGCAGCGAAGAGGGGTTAAGGTCACAGTCAGATCAGCCATGGTCTTATCAACTGGAGGAACAGGCTCGAGGGGCAGAATGGCCTCATCCTGCTCCTATTTCTTATGTTCTGTCTGGTAGCTTCAAAGGCCACTGCACTCAGCTTTGCAGCAACTCTGTCTGACTCTCTCCATCTCAATCACTTCCCCTCTCTCTCTCTGTGACTCTCACCCCATTGCTATCCTCCCCTCTCTCTGTTACTCTCTCTCTCTGTGACTCTCACCCCATTGCTATCCTCCCCTCTCTCTGTTACTCTCTCTCTCTCTCTGAGACTCTCACCCCATTGCTATCCTCCCCTCTCTCTGTTACTCTCTCTCTCTCTCTCTGTGACTCTCACCCCATTGCTATCCTCCCCTCTCTCTGTTACTCTCTCTCTCTCTGTGACTCTCACCCCATTGCTATCCCCCCCTCTCTCTGTTACTCTCTCTCTCTGTGACTCTCACCCCATTGCTATCCCCCCCTCTCTCTGTTACTCTCTCTCTCTCTGTGACTCTCACCCCATTGCTATCCTCCCCTCTCTCTGTTACTCTCTCTCTCTCTGAGACTCTCACCCCATTGCTATCCTCCCCTCTCTCTGTTACTCTCTCTCTCTCTCTGTGACTCTCACCCCATTGCTATCCTCCCCTCTCTCTGTTACTCTCTCTCTCTCTCTGTGACTCTCACCCCATTGCTATCCTCCCCTCTCTCTGTTACTCTCTCTCTCTCTCTGTGACTCTCACCCCATTGCTATCCTCCCCTCTCTCTGTTACTCTCTCTCTCTCTGTGACTCTCACCCCATTGCTATCCTCCCCTCTCTCTGTTACTCTCTCTCTCTGAGACTCTCACCCCATTGCTATCCTCCCCTCTCTCTGTTACTCTCTCTCTCTCTCTCTGTGACTCTCACCCCATTGCTATCCTCCCCTCTCTCTGTTACTCTCTCTCTCTGAGACTCTCACCCCATTGCTATCCTCCCCTCTCTCTGTTACTCTCTCTCTCTCTCTCTGTGACTCTCACCCCATTGCTATCCTCCCCTCTCTCTGTTACTCTCTCTCTCTGAGACTCTCACCCCATTGCTATCCTCCCCTCTCTCTGTTATTCTCTCTCTATCCCTCTGTGACTCTCACCCCATTGCTATCCTCCCCTCTCTCTGTTACTCTCTCTCTCTGTGACTCTCACCCCATTGCTATCCTCCCCTCTCTCTGTTACTCTCTCTCTCTCTGTGACTCTCACCCCATTGCTATCCTCCCCTCTCTCTGTTACTCTCTCTCTCTCTCTCTGTGAGACTCTCACCCCATTGCTATCCCCCCCTCTCTCTGTTACTCTCTCTCTCTGTGACTCTCACCCCATTGCTATCCTCCCCTCTCTCTGTTACTCTCTCTCTCTGTGACTCTCACCCCATTGCTATCCTCCCCTCTCTCTGTTACTCTCTCTCTCTCTGTGACTCTCACCCCATTGCTATCCTCCCCTCTCTCTGTTACTCTCTCTCTCTGAGACTCTCACCCCATTGCTATCCTCCCCTCTCTCTGTTACTCTCTCTCTCTCTCTCTCTCTGTGAGACTCTCACCCCATTGCTATCCCCCCCTCTCTCTGTTACTCTCTCTCTCTGAGACTCTCACCCCATTGCTATCCTCCCCTCTCTCTGTTACTCTCTCTCTCTCTCTCTGTGACTCTCACCCCATTGCTATCCTCCCCTCTCTCTGTTACTCTCTCTCTCTGAGACTCTCACCCCATTGCTATCCTCCCCTCTCTCTGTTACTCTCTCTCTCTCTCTCTGTGACTCTCACCCCATTGCTATCCTCCCCTCTCTCTGTTACTCTCTCTCTCTCTGTGACTCTCACCCCATTGCTATCCTCCCCTCTCTCTGTTACTCTCTCTCTCTCTGTGACTCTCACCCCATTGCTATCCTCCCCTCTCTCTGTTACTCTCTCTCTCTCTGTGTGACTCTCACCCCATTGCGATCCTCCCCTCTCTCTGTTACTCTCTCTCTCTCTCTCTGAGACTCTCACCCCATTGCTATCCTCCCCTCTCTCTGTTACTCTCTCTCTCTCTCTGTGACTCTCACCCCATTGCTATCCTCCCCTCTCTCTGTTACTCTCTCTCTCTCTGAGACTCTCACCCCATTGCTATCCTCCCCTCTCTCTGTTACTCTCTCTCTCTCTCTGTGAGACTCTCACCCCATTGCTATCCTCCCCTCTCTCTGTTACTCTCTCTCTCTCTCTGTGACTCTCACCCCATTGCTATCCTCCCCTCTCTCTGTTACTCTCTCTCTCTCTGTGACTCTCACCCCATTGCTATCCTCCCCTCTCTCTGTTACTCTCTCTCTCTCTCTGAGACTCTCACCCCATTGCGATCCTCCCCTCTCTCTGTTACTCTCTCTCTCTCTCTCTGACACTCTCACCCCATTGCTATCCTCCCCTCTCTCTGTTACTCTCTCTCTCTCTCTCTGTGACTCTCACCCCATTGCTATCCTCCCCTCTCTCTGTTACTCTCTCTCTCTCTGAGACTCTCACCCCATTGCTATCCTCCCCTCTCTCTGTTACTCTCTCTCTCTCTCTGTGACTCTCACCCCATTGCTATCCTCCCCTCTCTCTGTTACTCTCTCTCTCTCTCTGTGACTCTCACCCCATTGCTATCCTCCCCTCTCTCTGTTACTCTCTCTCTCTCTATTGCTTTCTCTCTCTGTTACCCTCTCCAGCTGGATGAAGAGTGGGAAAGAGAGGCTGATATGGAGGGAGTTTTCTTCTGTATTGAACTGCATTTCCTTCACTGCCCTGTCCTTGTTTGTTAAAACAGTGGAGAGAGATTCACTTTGTAATTGTCAGTGTGTGTGTATCTGTGAGTGTGTGTATGTGTGTGTGTGTGTTGTGATTCTGTGTGTGGGTGTTGTGATTCTGTGTGTGTGTGTGTGTTGTGATTCTGTGTGTGTGTGTTGTGATTCTGTGTGTGTGTGTTGTGATTCTGTGTGTGGGTGAGTGTGTGTATGTGTGTGTGTTGTGATTCTGTGTGTGGGTGAGTGTTGTGATTCTGTGTGTGGGTGAGTGTTGTGATTCTGTGTGTGGGTGTGTGTTGTGATTCTGTGTGTGGGTGAGTGTTGTGATTCTGTGTGTGGGTGTGTGTTGTGATTCTGTGTGTGTGTGTGTGTTGTGATTCTGTGTGTGGGTGTTGTGATTCTGTGTGTGGGTGTGTGTTGTGATTCTGTGTGTGGGTGTTGTGATTCTGTGTGTGGGTGTTGTGATTCTGTGTGTGGGTGTTGTGATTCTGTGTGTGTGTGTTGTGATTCTGTGTGTGTTGTGATTCTGTGTGTGGGTGTTGTGATTCTGTGTATGTGTGTGTGTTGTGATTCTGTGTGTGTGTGTTGTGATTCTGTGTGTGTGTGTGTGTTGTGATTCTGTGTGTGTGTGTTGTGATTCTGTGTGTGTGTGTTGTGATTCTGTGTGTGGGTGAGTGTGTGTATGTGTGTGTGTTGTGATTCTGTGTGTGGGTGAGTGTTGTGATTCTGTGTGTGTCTGTTGTGATTCTGTGTGTGTGTGTTGTGATTCTGTGTGTGGGTAAGTGTGTGTTGTGATTCTGTGTGTGGGTGAGTGTGTGTATGTGTGTGTGTTGTGATTCTATGTGTGGGTGTGTTGTGATTCTGTGTGTGGGTGAGTGTTGTGATTCTGTGTGTGGGTGAGTGTGTGTTGTGATTCTGTGTGTGGGTGAGTGTGTGTATGTGTGTGTGTTGTGATTCTATGTGTGGGTGTGTTGTGATTCTGTGTGTGGGTGTTGTGATTCTGTGTGTGTGTGTTGTGATTCTGTGTGTGTGTGTGTGTTGTGATTCTGTGTGTGTGTGTGTGTTGTGATTCTGTGTGTGTGTGTGTGTTGTGATTCTGTGTGTGGGTGTGTGTTGTGATTCTGTGTGTGTGTGAGTGTTGTGATTCTGTGTGTGGGTGAGTGTGTGTTGTGATTCTGTGTGTGGGTGAGTGTGTGTATGTGTGTGTGTGTTGTGATTCTATGTGTGGGTGTGTTGTGATTCTGTGTGTGGGTGTTGTGATTCTGTGTGTGGGTGAGTGTGTGTGTGTGTGTGTGTGTTGTGATTCTATGTGTGGGTGTGTTGTGATTCTGTGTGTGGGTGAGTGTTGTGATTCTGTGTGTGGGTGAGTGTTGTGATTCTGTGTGTGGGTGTATGTGTTGTGATTCTGTGTGTGGGTGTGTGTTGTGATTCTGTGTGTGGGTGAGTGTGTGTTGTGATTCTGTGTGTGGGTGTGTGTTGTGATTCTGTGTGTGGGTGTGTGTGTATCTGTCTGTGTGTTGTTATTCTGTGTATGTTGTGATTCTGTGTGTGTGTGTGTGTGTGTTGTGATTCTGTGTGTGTGTGTCTGTGACTGTGTGTTGTGATTCTGTGTGTGTGTGTTGTGTGTGTGTGTGTGTGTGTGTGTGTGTGTGTGTGTGTGTGTGTGTTGTGATTCTGTGTGTGTGTGAGTCTATGGGTGTGTAAGTGTTTGCCTGCTACGATTGTTTCAAGGTTTGGTGTGTGAAACATAGAAACTGGAAGCAGGACGAGGCCATTCGGCCCTCCAGCCTGCTCTGCCTGATCCCCCTTCTCCCCCACCACCGCAACCCCCCCATATCCCTCAATCCCTTCAGCCCCAAAAGTTGTATCTAATATCTTCTTCAAATTACATGCAAACATGTAAAGGTTCCTCGCTGTATGTGTGTGTACACGTGTGTGTGTGTGTGTGTACACGTGTGTCTGTGTGTGTGTGTGTGTGTACACGTGTGTCTGTGTGTGTGTGTGTACACGTGTGTCTGTGTGTCTGTGTGTGTGTGTACACGTGTGTCTGTGTGTGTGTGTGTGTGTGTACACGTGTGTCTGTTTGTCTGTGTGTGTGTGTACACGTGTGTCTGTGTGTGTGTGTGTGTGTGTGTACACGTGTGTCTGTGTGTGTGTGTGTGTACACGTGTGTCTGTGTGTCTGTGTGTGTGTGTACACGTGTGTCTGTGTGTGTGTGTGTGTGTGTACACGTGTGTCTGTTTGTCTGTGTGTGTGTGTGTGTGTACACGTGTGTCTGTGTGTGTGTGTGTGTACACGTGTGTCTGTGTGTGTGTGTGTGTACACGTGTGTCTGTGTGTCTGTGTGTGTGTGTGTACACGTGTGTCTGTTTGTCTGTGTGTGTGTGTGTGTGTGTACACATGTGTCTGTGTGTCTGTGTGTGTGTGTGTGTGTGTACACGTGTGTCTGTGTGTATGGGTGGTGTATGTTTCTCGCTCAGTCTGTGTGTCTCTGCTCCCATTCTCTGTGTCTGTGGAACACAGATCCTGCCTGAGCAGCTCAGCATCTGATCATTTTCCATTTCAATATCTGTCCTTTCCCCAGTGGGACTGAACTGTCTGTAAATCATTGGGGAAGGGAGCTCAGGGCCCAGTCCCTGCTACTGGGGGGAGAGACAGGGTGAGCCGGGACTCATTCTAACCTCAGTGGCTGTGTGTTCAGCTGTTGAGGCCCCTAACTGTGTCATTCCCCCACTAAAGGGGAGGCGATGGCCCGAGTGGGATCATTGCTAGAGTATTCATTCCACAAACTCAGCTCATTTCCTGGGGACCCGGGTTCGAATCCTGCCACAGCAGGTGGGGGAATTTGAATACAATAAAAAATATCAGGAACTTGACTGTAAATCGATGATCAGAAACACCCATCTGGGTCACTAATGTCCTTTAGTGGGGGAACTCTGCCGTCCTTACCTGGTTTGGCTCCGTGTGAGTCCAGATCCACAGCAATGTGGTTTATTCTGAACTGCCCTCGGGAACCGAGAGAGATGGGCAATAAATGGTGGGCCAGCCAGCGATGTCCATGTCCCATGGATGGATAAAAATCAAACCTCTCCATCTCACTCCCATTCCTCCTTCCTGATGCCTAACCAACATTTTATATCATTCCAGCATCACCTCCCCACTCCTAAACTCTGTGCCTCGGATAATAAAGAAGTGAACCGTGTGTCTCCTTAACCACTTTATCCACCTGTCCTGTTACCTTAAGGGACCGGTGTACATGCACACCGAGCTCCCTCTGATCCTCGGAGCTTCCCGGGATCCTGCTGTTCATCGTGTAGTTCCCTTGTCTTGTTAGCCCTGCCCGAGTGCATCACCTCACACGGATCCCCATTGCCACTGATCAGCCTGTCTCTATCCCCCTGTAATCTAAGGCTATCCCCCCATTTCCCACCCAAACAATTCTCCTATCATCCGCAAACTTACTGATAAACCTCCTGCATTTTAAGACTAAGTTATTTAAATAAACCACAAACAACAAGGGCCCCGACATCGATCCCTGTGGGACCCCCACTGGATACAAGCTTCCAGTCTGGAAATCCCCCCCTCCACCATCACCCTCTGCTCCCTGCCACTCAGCCGATTCCTGATCCAATTGGACACATGTCCTTGGATCCCATGGGATCTTCACTTCCCGATTAGTCTCCCGTGTGGGACCTCGTCAAAAGCCCTGCTGAAGTCCAAGAAGGCTACGTCAAAAGCATTGCCCTCGTCTCCACATCTGGTCACTTCTTTGAAGGAATGGAGCAGTTCTGGGATCCCCGGGATAGGAGGGATGTGGTCACACTGGGAATGGTACAGAGGAGATTTCCCATGATATTACCTGGTCTGGAGAGTTTCACTTCATTGACTCATGGAATTCTTACAAAGCAGAAGGAGGACATTCCGCCCTTCAAATCTGTACTGACCCTTACCCAGGCTTACCCCGTAACCCCATGTATGTGCTCACTAATCCCCCTAACCTATGCATCTTGGGACCCTAAGGACAATTTAGCACGGACAATGCACCCAACCTGCCCATCTTTGGAGTGCAGGAGGAAACCAGAGCACCCGAAGGAAATTTGATGTCTCTCTGCCTAAGAATTCCTCAATCCCAGCTCGGAGTGGGTGTATCACCAGAATCAAACATTCCTTGGTGTTCTTTAATCCCCAGTCTGGAGCTCAGTCTGGTGTCCCCTTTACCCCATCAGGGTGTGGGGTGAGTTTGGATCTCTCCGTTATATCGGGAATCTCCGGCAATGTCCAATTTCGGGATAAACTTCTACTTTGTTCCAATGATTTTTAACCTGGGACTGAACCATTGTTTAATGTAGACCTGGTCAACGGCCATCATTGAGATTTATCTGAACGTCAATAAATATTTCATTGTTTTCTGAATAAATATCCCAACATTTGCTCCGTCTCTGCCTCTTGTTTGTGGATCTGTTGGTTGTTCACTATTGGCAATGGGGCAATGTTAAAGTTTACTCAGATTAGACAACCATTTAGATTTACAAATGTGTATCTCTCTCTCTCTCTCTCTGTATCTGTGCCTCTCTGTCTCTGTATCTGTGTCTCTCTCTGTCTCTGTATCTGTGTGTGTGTCTCTCTCTCTCTCTCTGCATTTGTCTCTCTCTCTCCATCTTTCTGTGTATCTGTTTCTCTCTGTCTCTCACTCTGTGTCTCTCTGTCACTCTCTGTGTATGTATCTCACTCTGTATCCATGTGTGTGTGTCTATCTCTCTCTTTCTGTATCTGTGTGTGTGTCTTTCTCTCCGTATCAGTATGCGTGTCTCTCTCTTTGTTTCTGTGTGTGCGTCTCTCTCTCCCTGTCTGTCTCTCTTTGCCTGTCTCTATACATCTCTCTCTCTTACACCTCTCTCTCTCTATCTCTCTCTCTCTCTCTCTGGGTGTGCGTGTCTCTTCTCTCTGAGCTTGTCTGTGTGTGTGTGTGTGTGTGTGTGTGTCTCTCTCTCTCTGGGTGTATGCCTTTCTCTCTCTGGGCTTGTCTGTCTTCTGTCTCTCTCTGTA
The DNA here is from genome assembly GCF_965287045.1 of Carcharhinus amblyrhynchos. Lineage (NCBI taxonomy): Eukaryota > Metazoa > Chordata > Chondrichthyes > Carcharhiniformes > Carcharhinidae > Carcharhinus > Carcharhinus amblyrhynchos. The sequence goes on along the minus strand of NW_027649845.1, from coordinate 432,092 downwards.
TCTGTCTCTCTCTCTCTCTGTATTTGTGTCTCTGTATTTCTGTTTGTCTGACTCTCCCTCTCTCTCTCTCCCTGTGTCTCCCTCTCTCTCTCCCCGCGTCTCTCTCTGTATCTGTCTCTCTCTCTCTCTGTATTTGTGTCCCTGTATTTCTGTTTGTCTGACTCTCCCTCTCTCTCTCTCCCTGTGTCTCCCTCTCTCTCTCCCCGCGTCTCTCTCTGTATCTGTCTCTCTCTCCCTCTCTAGACCTGTGTGTGTCTCTCTCTGTATCTGTTTTTGTTTCTCTCTGTATCTCTCTCTCTCTCTGTGCCTCTGTCTCTCTCTCTTTATATTTGTCTCTCTGTGTATCTGTGTGTGTGTCTCTCTCTGTATCTGTGTGTGTGTGTCTCTCTCTCTGCATCTCTGCGTGTGTCTCTCTGTATCTGTGTGTCTCTCTCTGTATCTGTGTGTGTCTCTCTCTCACTCTATCTGTATGTCTCTCTCTCTGAATCTGTTGTGTCTATCTCTCTCTGCATCTGTGTGTGTGTCTCTCTCTGTATTTGTGTGTGTCTCTCTGTATCTATGTGTCTCTGTAACTGTGTGTGACTCTCTCTGTATCTATGTGTCTCTCTCTGTATCTATGTCTCTGTCTTTCTGTATCTGTGTGTCTCTGTAACTGTGTGTCCCTCTCTTGCTCTATCTGTATGTCTCTGTCTCTGTATATGTGTGTGTCTCTGTATCTGTGTGTGTTTCTCTCTGTATCTGTGTGTGTGTCTCTCTCACTCTATCTGTATGTCTCTCTCTCTGTATCTGTTGTGTCTATCTCTCTCTGCATCTGTGTGTGTGTCTCTCTCTGTATTTGTGTGTGTCTCTCTGTATCTATGTGTCTCTGTCTTTTTGTATCTGTCTCTGTAACTGTGTGTGACTCTCTCTGTATCTATGTGTCTCTCTCTGTATCTATGTCTCTGTCTTTCTGTATCTGTGTGTCTCTGTAACTGTGTGTCCCTCTCTTGCTCTATCTGTATGTCTCTGTCTCTGTATATGTGTGTGTCTCTGTATCTGTGTGTGTCTCTCGCTCTATCTGTATGCCTCCATCTCTCTGTATCTGTGTGTGTCTCTCTCTTTCTCTCTGTCTCTCTCTGTCTCTCTGTCTCTCTCTCTCCCTGTGTCTCTCTCTGTCTCCCTATCTCTGTCTCTCTATGTGTGACACTCTCTCTCTCTCTGCGTCTCTCTCTTTCACTCTCTGTGTCTCACTCTATCTGCCTCGCTCTCTGCCTCTCTGTTTATCTGTTTCTCTCTCTGTATGTGTGTGTGTGTCTCTCTCTCTCTCTATCTCTATCTGTGTCTCTCTGTCAGTATCCGTGTCTCCCCTTTTCACTCTGTACCTGTGTGTGTGTCTCTCTCTCTGTATCTGTCTCACTCTCAGCATCTCTGTCTCTCTCTCCGTCTGTGTCTGTCTCTTTCTGTGTCAGTCTATCTCTCTCTCTCTCTCTGTGTATCTGTGTGTGTGACTCTCTCTGTTTCTGTGTGTATGTGTGTATCTCTGTATTTGTGTGTGTCTCTCTCCCTCTCTCTCTGTCTGTCTGTCTTTCTCTGTATCTGTCTGTCTCTCTCTCTCTCTCTCTGTATCTGTCTGTCTGTCTCTCTCTGTATCAGTGTCTGTGTCTCTCTCACACTCTGTTGTGTGTTTCTCTCTCTCTCTGTCTGCGTGTGTGTGTGTCTCTCCTTTTATCACTCTGTATCTGTGTCTCTCTGTATCTGCATGATTCTTTATATATGTGTCCCTCTCTGTGTTTTTCTCTGTCTCTCTGTAATCCCTCTCTCTTTGTAATCTTTACATTTTTAAACACTGAAACCTCGCGCCCTTACTGGGAATATTTGTCTCTGTCTCTGTGTCGGTGTGTCTCTGTATCTGTGTGTCCCTCTCTGTATTTCTCCCTGTCTTTATGGCAGAGAATACTGGAAGAGGTTTAGGGCAGAGATTACTGATACAAGGCCCAGATTGTAATAACTGAGAGAGGTTTAGGGCAGAGATTACTGATACAAGGCCCAGATTGTAATAACTGAGAGAGGTTTAGGACAGAGATTACTGATACAAGGCCCAGATTGTAATAACTGAGAGAGGTTTAGGGCAGAGATTACTGATACAAGGCCCAGATTGTAATAACTGAGAGAGGTTTAGGGCAGAGATTACTGATACAAGGCCCAGATTGTAATAACTGAGAGAGGTTTAGGACAGAGATTACTGATACAAGGCCCAGATTGTAATAACTGAGAGAGGTTTAGGGCAGAGATTACTGATACAAGGCCCAGATTGTAATAACTGAGAGAGGTTTAGGACAGAGATTACTGATACTATCCCAGATTGTAATAACTGGGAGAGGTTTAGGACAGAGATTACTGATACAAGGCCCAGATTGTAATAACTGAGAGAGGTTTAGGGCAGAGATTACTGATACAAGGCCCAGATTGTAATAACTGGAAGAGGTTTAGGGCAGAGATTACTGATACAATCCCAGATTGTAATAACTGAGAGAGGTTTAGGGCAGAGATTACTGATACAAGGCCCAGATTGTAATAACTGGGAGAGGTTTAGGGCAGAGATTACTGATACAAGGCCCAGATTGTAATAACTGAGAGAGGTTTAGGGCAGAGATTACTGATACAAGGCCCAGATTGTAATAACTGAGAGAGGTTTAGGGCAGAGATTACTGATACAAGGCCCAGATTGTAATAACTGAGAGAGGTTTAGGGCAGAGATTACTGATACAAGGCCCAGATTGTAATAACTGAGAGAGGTTTAGGGCAGAGATTACTGATACAAGGCCCAGATTGTAATAACTGAGAGAGGTTTAGGGCAGAGATTACTGATACAAGGCCCAGATTGTAATAACTGAGAGAGGTTTAGGGCAGAGATTACTGATACAAGGCCCAGATTGTAATAACTGAGAGAGGTTTAGGGCAGAGATTACTGATACAAGGCCCAGATTGTAATAACTGAGAGAGGTTTAGGGCAGAGATTACTGATACAAGGCCCAGATTGTAATAACTGAGAGAGGTTTAGGGCAGAGATTACTGATACAAGGCCCAGATTGTAATAACTGAGAGAGGTTTAGGGCAGAGATTACTGATACAAGGCCCAGATTGTAATAACTGAGAGAGGTTTAGGGCAGAGATTACTGATACAAGACCCAGATTGTAATAACTGAGAGAGGTTTAGGGCAGAGATTACTGATACAAGGCCCAGATTGTAATAACTGAGAGAGGTTTAGGGCAGAGATTACTGATACAAGGCCCAGATTGTAATAACTGAGAGAGGTTTAGGGCAGAGATTACTGATACAAGGCCCAGATTGTAATCACTGAGAGAGGTTTAGGGCAGAGATTACTGATACAAGGCCCAGATTGTATTAACTGAGAGAGGTTTAGGGCAGAGATTACTGATACAAGGCCCAGATTGTAATAACTGGAAGAGGTTTAGGGCAGAGATTACTGATACAAGGCCCAGATTGTAATAACTGAGAGAGGTTCAGGGCAGAGATTACTGATACAAGGCCCAGATTGTAATAACTGGGAGAGGTTTAGGACAGAGATTACTGATACAAGGCCCAGATTGTAATAACTGGGAGAGGTTTAGGACAGAGATTACTGATACAAGGCCCAGATTGTAATAACTGGGAGAGGTTTAGGGCAGAGATTACTGATACAAGGCCCAGATTGTAATAACTGAGAGAGGTTTAGGGCAGAGATTACTGATACAAGGCCCAGATTGTAATAACTGGGAGAGGTTTAGGACAGAGATTACTGATACAAGGCCCAGATTGTAATAACTGGGAGAGGTTTAGGACAGAGATTACTGATACAAGGCCCAGATTGTAATAACTGGGAGAGGTTTAGGGCAGAGATTACTGATACAAGGCCCAGATTGTAATAACTGAGAGAGGTTTAGGGCAGAGATTACTGATACAAGGCCCAGATTGTAATAACTGGGAGAGGTTTAGGGCAGAGATTACTGATACAAGGCCCAGATTGTAATAACTGAGAGAGGTTTAGGGCAGAGATTACTGATACAAGGCCCAGATTGTAATAACTGGGAGAGGTTTAGGACAGAGATTACTGATACAAGGCCCAGATTGTAATAACTGAGAGAGGTTTAGGGCAGAGATTACTGATACAAGGCCCAGATTGTAATAACTGAGAGAGGTTTAGGGCAGAGATTACTGATACAAGGCCCAGATTGTAATAACTGAGAGAGGTTTAGGGCAGAGATTACTGATACAAGGCCCAGATTGTAATAACTGAGAGAGGTTTAGTGCAGAGATTACTGATACTATCCCAGATTGTAATAACTGAGAGAGGTTTAGGGCAGATATTTCTGATACAAGGCCCAGATTGTAATTACCATGAGAGACATGAACAGTGTGGATCGGGAGCAGCCGATCCCCATAGTTGAAGGGTCAGTGACGAGGGGGACACAGGTTCAAGGTGAGGGACAGGAGGTTGAAGAGGGGATGTGAGGAAGAACTGTTTTACCCAGAGGGTGGGGAGGGTCTGGGATGTGCTCCCTGGGAGGGGGGGAGTAGAGACAAGTTGTCTCACATCCTTTAAAAAGTCCCTGGATGATCACTCGGCCCATCATCACATTCAGGGCTGTGGGCCAAGTGCTGGGGAATGGGGTTGGGTCGGGGGTGTTAGGTGGTTCTGACGGGTCAGTACAGACTCGATGGGCGGAGGGGTCTCTCCTGCACTGTGGGAATCTGGGATTGTGTGATGGGGAAATGCTGGGATCTGGAATGTTGTGTCTGAGCCGGAGGGGGAAGGAGATTCCATCAGGAAGAGATTGAATGGGAAGCTGAGGGGAAAATATTGACAGGGTTACGGGGACTGGGAATAGTCAAACTGCTCTTGCAGGCTCTCCATCCTGGATTGACGGGCTGAATGGCCTCCTGTGCTGTCCCCATTCTATGATTCACACACAAGTGACCCTCTGGGTGTCTATTAGAGCCCACTCATTCCCCCAGGATCAGTTCCAGCATTTCAAGCTCAGATCCCAGTACGTTATAGCTGGGGGCAGTGAGGAGTAAAACAGAAATAGGAATGAGTGTGTGTGAGTGTCGGTGTGGTTATGTTTCTGTGTTTCTGTGTGTGTGAGGGAGAGATTCGAAGTGTGTGCACGTATTTCTGTGTGTGTGTGTGTGTGTGTGTGTGTGTGTGTGTGAGCTTGTGTGTCTCCCTGTGTGTGTGTGTGAGAGAGAGAGAGATTGTGTGTCTTTCTGTGTGTGAGCTTATGTGTCTGTGAGTGTATGTGTGTTTCTGTATGTGTGTGTGTGTACTTCAACATGTGTTTCTCTGTGCCTGTGAGTGTGTGTGTGTCTCTGTGTCTGTGAGTGAATGTGTGTGTGTGTGTGTCTGTCTCTCTGTGTCTGGGTGTGTGAGTGTTTATCTGTGTCTCTCTGTGAATATGTGTGTGTCTCTCTGTCTCTATGTGAGTGCCTCTGTGTTTGTGTCTGTGTGTGTGTGTGTGTGTGTGCATCTGTCTGTGTCAATGTGTGTGTGTGTGTGTGTGTGTGTGTGTATCTGTCTCTGTGTCAATGTGTGTGTGTGTGTGTGTGTGTGTGTGTGTATCTGTCTCTGTGTCAATGTGTGTGTGTGTGTGCATCTGTCTCTGTGTCAATGCGTGTGTGTGTGTGCATCTGTCTCTGTGTCAATGTGTGTGTGTGTGTGTATCTGTCTCTGTGTCAATGTGTGTGTATCTGTCTCTGTGTCAATGTGTGTGTGTGTATCTGTCTCTGTGTCAATGTGTGTGTGTGTGCATCTGTGTGTGTCAATGAGTGTGTGTGTGTGTGTATCTGTCTCTGTGTCAATGAGTGTGTGTGTGTGTGTGCATCTGTCTGTGTCAATGAGTGTGTGTGTGTGTATCTGTCTCTGTGTCAATGTGTGTGTATCTGTCTCTGTGTCAATGTGTGTGTGTGTATCTGTCTCTGTGTCAATGTGTGTGTGTGTATCTGTCTCTGTGTCAATGAGTGTGTGTGTGTGTGTGTATCTGTCTCTGTGTCAATGTGTGTGTGTGTATCTGTCTCTGTGTCAATGTGTGTGTGTGTGCATCTGTCTGTGTCAATGTGTGTGTGTATCTGTCTCTGTGTCAATGTGTGTGTGTGTGTGCATCTGTCTGTGTCAATGAGTGTGTGTGTGTGCATCTGTCTCTGTGTCAATGAGTGTGTGTGTGTGCATCTGTCTGTGTCAATGAGTGTGTGTGTGTGTGTGTATCTGTCTCTGTGTCAATGAGTGTGTGTGTGTGCATCTGTCTGTGTCAATGAGTGTGTGTGTGTGTGTGTATCTGTCTCTGTGTCAGTGTGTGTGTGTGTGTGTGTGTGTGTATCTGTCTGTGTCAATGTGTGTGTGTATCTGTCTCTGTGTCCATATGTGTGTGTGTGTGTGTGTGTGTGCATCTGTCTGTGTCAATGAGTGTGTGTGTTTGTGCATCTGTGTGTGTGTGTGTGTGTGTGTGTGTGTCAGTGTTTAAATCTCTGTTACTCTCTCTGTCTGTTACTCTCTCTCTATCCTGTCTCTCTCTCTCTCTGTCTCTCTCTCTCTCTGTTATTCTCTCTCTCTACATCCTCTCTCTCTCCCTCTCTCTGTTACTCTCTCTCTATCATCTCTCTCTCTCTCTTGCTCTTCCTCTTTCTGTTACTCTCTCTGTCTGTTACTCTCTCTCTCCACCCTGTCTCTCTCTCTCTCTGTTACTCTCTCTGTCTGTTACTCTCTCTCTATCCTGTCTCTCTCTCTCTTTCTGTTACCTTCTCTGTCTGTTACTCTCTCTCTCTATCCTGTCTCTCTCTCTGTCTGTTACTCTCTCTCTCTATCCTGTCTCTCTCTCTCTTTCTGTTACCTTCTCTGTCTGTTACTCTCTCTCTCTATCCTGTCTCTCTCTCTGTCTGTTACTCTCTCTCTCTATCCTGTCTCTCTCTGTCTGTTACTCTCTCTCTCTCTGTTACTCTCTCTGTCTGTTACTCTCTCTCTCTCTGTTACTCTCTCTGTCTATTACTCTCTCTCTCTCTCTATCCTGTCTCTCTCTGTCTGTTACTCTCTCTCTCTCTCTCTGTTACTCTCTCTGTCTGTTACTCTCTCTGGTTAGGGCAGAGATTACTGACACTACCCCAGATTGTAATAACAGAGAGAGGTTTAGGGCAGAAATTACTGATACATGGTCCAGATTGTAATCACTGGGAGAGGTTTAGGACAGAGATTACTGATACAAGACCCAGACTGTAATAACTGAGAGAGGTTTAGAGCAGAGATTACTGATACTATCCCAGATTGTAATAACTGAGAGAGGTTTAGGACAGAGATTACTGATACAGGGCCCAGATTGTAATAACTGAGAGAGGTTTAGGGCAGAGATTACTGATAACAAGGCCCAGATTGTAATAACTGAGAGAGGTTTAGGGCAGAGATTACTGATACAAGGCCCAGATTGTAATAACTGAGAGAGGTTTAGGGCAGAGATTACTGATACAAGGCCCAGATTGTAATAACCGTGAGAGAGGTTTAGGGCAGAGATTACTGATACAAGGCCCAGATTGTAATAACTGAGAGAGGTTTAGGGCAGAGATTATTGATACAAGGCCCAGATTGTAATAACCGTGAGAGACATGAACAGTGTGGATCGGGAGCAGCCGATCCCCTTAGTTGAAGGGTCAGTGACGAGGGGGACACAGGTTCAAGGTGAGGGACAGGAGGTTGAAGAGGGGATGTGAGGAAGAACTGTTTTACCCAGAGGGTGGGGAGGGTCTGGGATGTGCTCCCTGGGAGGGGGGGGGGTAGAGACAAGTTGTCTCACATCCTTTAAAAAGTCCCTGGATGATCACTCGGCCCATCATCACATTCAGGGCTGTGGGCCAAGTGCTGGGGAATGGGGTTGGGTCGGGGGTGTTAGGTGGTTCTGACGGGTCAGTACAGACTCGATGGGCGGAGGGGTCTCTCCTGCACTGTGGGAATCTGGGATTGTGTGATGGGGAAATGTTTTGAACGCACTGGGATCTGGAATGTTGTGTCTGAGCCGGAGGGGGAAGGAGATTCCGTCAGGAGGAGATTGAATGGGAAGCTGAGGGGAAAATATTGACAGGGTTACGGGGACTGGGAATAGTCAAACTGCTCTTGCAGGCTCTCCATCCTGGATTGACGGGCTGAATGGCCTCCTGTGCTGTCCCCATTCTATGATTCACACACAAGTGACCCTCTGGGTGTCTATTAGAGCCCACTCATTCCCCCAGGATCAGTTCCAGCATTTCAAGCTCAGATCCCAGTACGTTATAGCTGGGGGCAGTGAGGAGTAAAACAGAAATAGGAATGAGTGTGTGTGAGTGTCGGTGTGGTTATGTTTCTGTGTTTCTGTGTGTGTGAGGGAGAGATTCGAAGCGTCTGCACGTATTTCTGTGTGTGTGTGTGTGTGTGAGTGTGTGAGCTTGTGTGTCTCCCTGTGTGTGTGTGTGTGAGAGAGAGAGAGATTGTGTGTCTTTCTGTGTGTGAGCTTATGTGTCTGTGAGTGTATGTGTGTTTCTGTATGTGTGTGTGTACTTCAACATGTGTTTCTTTGTGCCTGTGAGTGTGTGTGTGTCTCTGTGTCTGTGAGTGAATGTGTGTGTGTGTGTGTCTGTCTCTCTGTGTCTGGGTGTGTGAGTGTTTATCTGTGTCTCTCTGTGAATATGTGTGTGTCTCTCTGTCTCTATGTGAGTGCCTCTGTGTTTGTGTCTGTGTGTGTGTATGTGTGTGTGCATCTGTCTCTGTGTCAATGAGTGTGTGTGTGTGTGTGTGTGTGTGTATCTGTCTGTGTCAATGAGTGTGTGTGTTTGTGTGTGTGCATCTGTCTGTGTCAATGAGTGTGTGTGTGTGTGTGTGTGTATCTGTCTCTGTGTCAATGTGTGTGTGTGTGTGTGTATCTGTCTCTGTGTCAGTGTGTGTGTGTGTGTATGTGTGTATCTGTCTCTTTGTCAATGTGTGTGTGTGTGTGTGTATCTGTCTCTGTGTCAGTGCGTGTGTGTGTGTGTGTGTGTGCATCTGTCTCTGTGTCAATGAGTGTGTGTGTGTGTGTGTGTATCTGTCTGTGTCAATGAGTGTGTGTGTGTATCTGTCTCTGTGTCAATGTGTGTGTGTGTGTGCATCTGTCTGTGTCAATGAGTGTGTGTGTTTGTGCATCTGTGTTTGTGTCTGTGTGTGTGCATCTGTGCATCTGTCTCTGTGTCAATGAGTGTGTGTCTGTGCATCTGTGTGTGCGTGTGTGTGTGTGTGTGTGTGTGTGTCAGTATGCATGAGTGTTTAAATCTCAATTATGTGCAGTTTTAGGCCTTTTGCCCCATTGAGCCTGCTCCCCCACTCAAACAGATCATGGTAAACACACACACAGAGAAATATACAGGTAGTTTGGATGTATTTATTGACCTGTTAATGTGACTGAATGCTACACATCCTGATTTGCCATAGACACAAAAAATGAGACAGCATTGTAAGCAGTGTAGCTGGAAATATCAAATTGCAAAGAGTTTTTCATGTTTAGTAAATGCAGAAAACTGGTGGAGAGGTTTCAGAGCAGGGAAATGTAAATTGACACAACTTAGATTGAAAAGGGATAGAACAGCGTACTTTAATAAATGATGAAAAGACAGAAACAGTGGAAGCTCCAAATGTCCCGATATTTCACAGCTGGATTCACACAACACACACAGCAATGTCTCTGATATAGTGGAATTGTTGGAAATGTGGTTCATCTCAGTGCGGAGGCTGCCTTCATGTTCCAGAGTTAATCTGATCACTCTCATCAAAACAGGATCCACATTTCTGTACAATGTGAGTGAATTGTAAACTCAGTGAGTTCAGGTTCAATGTTTAAAATAACCAGTCCCTTTTCTGTGGCTGCTTTGGGGAATGTCAGTGGGATGTAGTTTCCAGGCAAGTGTGAACAATTGTATTGGGGAATCATTGGGAGCAGTTTCCATTGAGAGCTTCCTGCATTCTGGAAATGTGTGGGATCTATTCAGAGATAGGAAATGGATGGATGAATAAAGATGCAGTTTGGTGTTAATTACACGAGACTGTCGGCTTTGAAGATTCCCCAGTTCCATGTGCTGAGAGACAGGAATGATTAAACAATGTCTACAATTCAAATCCTTCAGGCAAGTGAAAAAACAGGAGAGCAACTGAATCCACAAACGCTGCCACAGACAGTATTCCAAGCTTCAACTTCATGTTTGAATGTGAAATAAACCCCAGGCCACACTGGGATACTGAACTATTTGATTCCTGTTTTTTTTCTCCCAAACTTCAAAATAAAAATCTGTGCTGAAACATTCCTTGGACAGAGCAGAGGGAATTTGACTCTGGATTTAGCCCATTCCCAGGATTTGTGTTGGGAACATTTGAGGAACGGAGCAGATTAAACATTATTCCTAACCACTGGAATTGAAGTTGGGGGCTGATTGAATCAAACATTGAAAATAATGAGGGAGAGGGAGAGGCTGATAAAGAACAAGTTTTTTCCTGCTGGTTGGGGATTCCAGGATTTGGGAATATTTGGGGGTTAGCCTCAGTTTGGAATTTGAGAATTGTAGGAATGAAAACATTGCCAGATGGGGTGTGGGGTTAGTTTGAAACAATCTTCTGCAAATGTCTATTGATGCTCAGACACTTGTTATTATTTTCAATCTGGGGTTTGATCGATTTCCCTTAGTCCAAAGGGGTAAAGAGACAGAGAGTTCGATCACAGATCAGCCGGGATCTTATTGAATATTGGAACAGGCTTTCAGGAAGATTGTTCCAGATTCCAAACACCCTCTTAGTGAAGTGATTTCCCACATTTCACTTCCCCATCATTTCCAATCTGGGCCCTCTAGTTCATCACCATCTCTTGAGAGGGAAGAGTTTCTCACTCTGTCACCTGTCCATAACCCTGAGGATCTTCAATATCCTTGCCTGTGTCTCTGTATTTCTCTGTATCTGTGTCTCTTTCTGTTTCCTTGTCTGAATCTGTGTGTCTCTCTGTGTCTCTGTATTTCTCTGTATCTGTGTCTCTTTCTGTCTCTCTGTCTGTATCTGTGTGTCTCTCTGTGTCTCTGTATTTCTCTGTATCTGTGTCTCTTTCTGTCTCTTTGTCTGTATCTGTGTATCTCTCTGTGTCTCTGTATTTCTCTGTATCTGTGTCTCTTTCTGTCTCTTTGTCTGTATCTGTGTATCTCTCTGTGTCTCTGTATTTCTCTGTATCTGTGTCTCTTCCTGTCTCCTTGTCTGTATCTGTGTATCTCTCTGTGTCTCTGTATTTCTCTGTATCTGTGTCTCTGTTTCCTTGTCTGTATCTGTGTATCTCTCTGTGTCTCTGTATTTCTCTGTATCTGTGTCTCTGTTTCCTTGTCTGTATCTGTGTATCTCTCTGTGTCTCTGTATTTCTCTGTATCTGTGTCTCTTCCTGTTTCCTTGTCTGTATCTGTGTGTCTCTCTGTGTCTCTGTATTTCTCTGTATCTGTGTCTCTTTCTGTCTCTTTGTCTGTATCTGTGTGTCTCTCTGTGTCTCTGTATTTCTCTGTATCTGTGTCTCCTTCTGTCTCTCTGTCTGTATCTGTGTATCTCTCTGTGTCTCTGTATTTCTCTGTATCTGTCTCTTTCTGTCTCTCTGTCTCTGTATTTCTCTGTATCTGTGTCTCTTTCTGTCTCTTTGTCTGTATCTGTGTGTCTCTCTGTGTCTCTGTATTTCTCTGTATCTGTGTCTCTTTCTGTCTCTTTGTCTGTATCTGTGTATCTCTCTGTGTCTCTGTATTTCTCTGTATCTGTGTCTCTTTCTGTTTCCTTGTCTGTATCTGTGTATCTCTCTGTGTCTCTGTATTTCTCTGTATCTGTGTCTCTTTCTGTCTCTTTGTCTGTATCTGTGTGTCTCTCTGTGTCTCTGTATTTCTCTGTATCTGTGTCTCTTTCTGTCTCTTTGTCTGTATCTGTGTATCTCTCTGTGTCTGTATTTCTCTGTATCTGTGTCTCTTTCTGTTTCCTTGTCTGTATCTGTGTATCTCTCTGTGTCTCTGTATTTCTCTGTATCTATGACTCTCTATCTCTATGTATCTGTGTCTCTCTGTCTCTATCGCTCTGCCTCTCTCTCTATTTCTCTGTATCCATATCTGTCTGTCTCTATCCCGTCTGTGTATCCGTGTCTCTCTTGGTTTCTATCTCTCTGTGTGTCTCTTGTCTCTGTGTTTCTCTGTGTCTCTCTCTCTCTCTGTTTTTCTCTCTGTGTATCTCTTGTCTCTGTGTCTCTGTCTCTCTGTCTTTTTCTCTCTGTGTGTCTGTGTGTCTTTTGTCTCTGTGTTTCTCTGTGTCTGTGTCTCTCTGTGTTTTTCTCTCTCTGTGTGTCTGTGTGTCTCGATGCTAAGGGCCTAGTATTTTCAGCTCTGAGCTGAACCCACAATCTCTGGAGCGTAGATCGCTGTATTGAAGGCAGGAGGCCCAGTCACTCTCTGTCTGGTTTAGTTTTGTAAGCTTTACATTTTTAAACACTGAAACCTCTTGCCCTTGTTGGGAATCTCACCGCGGTTTGAGAAAAGCAAACACTGATCCCACACTAAAACCCCCCCAACACAGGACTGAGCAGAGAGTGTGAAATGGAACTGCTGTCAGAGTGGGTTATTAAACTGACGGAAGGGATTTGAAAAATCTCTCAATGTTTCACTGATTAAAATCTCTAATGTCCCACATCATAAATATCTGATCATTGGTGTATCTCTCTTTTACAGATCAAGTGATGGGTTGAATTTTGGACGCTGTAGATTTCCCTCAGCTGATTATGAAGATCTCTGAGTGACACAAACACAATATCTGCTCTCGGTGACTGTAACAGTCAAATTGTCTCTGTTTATCATTCTGAATCTGGAACTGAGACAATCGTGGACAGGATTGCAGTTTTCAGTGTGAAATGTATAAGGTGATTTTTGTTGTAATGTAATTGTAGTTAATAGTTTTCTTGTAGTTTAAATTTCATGTATAAATAAAGAACTTTTCTTGTTCCTTATTCACAATTGTTCATTTCCCGTGATGTTGAGCTGTGTTTTCTCTTTCTGGTCTCTGTTACAGTTGTACAGATACCGGGCAGCTCAGATCTCATGGGATCTGATCTCAGTGTGAAGATCAAAAGGACAGATGTACTTTTGTTAACTTTAAAATCAATTTTCCTGTAAAATACTCTCTGAATTTTGAAATAAATACTGAATGCAAAACTAGATCTGACTTTGCCTTATTCTGTCTCTCTTTTTGTATTTCTCGATTAGTGTATTTATGTGTGTGTCTCTCTATCTCTATCTTTATGTGTTTATGTGTCTGCCCCTATTTATCTGTATCTCTCTCTGTCTGTATATCTCTCTGTTTATCTGTGTGTCTCTCTCTGTCTCTGTATTTCTCTCTATTTGTGTCTCTCTCTGTCTCTCTGTATATATCTCTCTGTTTATCTGTGTCTCTGTCTCTGTATTTCTCTCTATTTGTGTCTCTCTCTGTCTCTCTGTATATATCTCTCTGTTTATCTGTGTGTGTCTCTGTCTCTGTATTTCTCTCTATTTGTGTCTCTCTCTGTATCTCTGTGTATATCTCTCTGTGTATCTGTATATGTCACTCTCTTTATTTGTGTCTTTCTCTCTCTCTTTGTTTCTCTCTATCTTTATTTCTCTGTGTATCTGTGTGTCTCTCTGCCTCTATATTTCTCTCTGTCTCCATTTCTCTTTAATAGAACATTCCAGCGCAGTACAGGCCCCTCAGCTCTCGATGTTGCGCTGACCAGTGGAACCAATCTGATGACCCTCTAACCTAAACTATTCCAATGTTATCCATATGCCTATCCACTGACCATTTGAACACCCTTAAAGTTGGTGAGTCCACAACTGCTGCAGGCAGGGCCTTCCACACCCTTACTACCCTCTGAGTAAAGAGCTTTGTCTCTGTGTTTCTCTGGATCTGTGTTTCTCTCTCTGTCTCTGTGTCTATACCTCTCTGGGTATCTGTGTGTGTTTGTGTCTTTGCATTTCTCTATATCTGTCTCTGTCTCTGTGTCTCGATGCTAAGGACCTCGTGTTTTAGGCTCTGTGCTGAACCCACAATCTCTCTGATTCTGAGGGAAGATCAACATTGAAGGTGTGAGGTCTCATCACTCTCTGTCTGCTTTTGTAATCTTTACAATTTTAAACACTGAAACCTCTTGTCCTTGTTGGGAATCTCACTGCGGTTTGGGAAAAGCAAACACTGATCCCACACTAAACCCCCCCGAACACAGGACTGAGCAGAGAGTGTGAAATGGAACTGCTGTGAGTGTGGATCGTCTCTTAGAAGTTTGTTAGAAGTCCTCCATTTTCAAATCTTTACCCTGCTTCTGCCGTGTCTCAGACTCCACCTGGTCTGCACATCTTTGGACTGTGGAAGGAAACCAGGAAGAAACCCACGCAGACATGGGGAGAATGTGCAAACTCCATTCCCAAGCTGAGAATTGAACCCGGGTCCCTGGTGCTGTGAGGCAGCAATGCTAACCATCGTGTCCCCGTGCTGTCCTATCCCGTGGATTGGGATGCAGTGAAAGGTTTTGTTTCTTGCACACTGTACAGACAAAACCTACCAGACATAGAGTCCATTCGGGAGGAGAGGAGAGGAGAGGGTGCAGAATACAGTGTTACAGTTAGCGATAGGATACAGAGAGAGGGCAGCTTCATATCTGGTCACTCAATAGTTAACATCCTGACCAAACACTCAATCTTTCCACAGAGCAAGGCTCACACACCCAACCCCACTTTGCTTTGTCCCGTCTCCCATCCTGCTGTTCTCAGAGTCTCTCTGATCGATGCTAAGGGCCGAGTATTTGAGGCTCTGAGCCGAAACCACAATCTGTCTGATTGGGAGGGAAGATTACTGCCCACTCAGACACGGGGGGGGGGGGGCTGCGATATCCCCCCCGAAATCTATCTGTTGTCTTCAGAGCCACATGTCCCATCCCTGTGTCTGCTGTCCTTAAAGAACCATTGAATAATCTTTAAACATCCCCATTCATTATCACAGAACAAGGCCCACACGGGGGAATCTAGGATCAGCTTTCAAAGTTTATTTATTAGTCTCACAAGTAGGGTGACATTAACACTGCAATGAAGTTAGTGTGGACAAACCCATAGTGGCCACGCTGTGGTGCCTGTTTGGGCCCACATAGGGAGAATGGAACACGGCTGGGACACCGACCCAGTGAGTCTGTTTAACTGTGGGAGGAAACCGGAGCACCCGGAGGAAACCCACGGTGACACGGGGAGAAGGTGCGGGTTCTGGATAGAGAGTGACCCAAGCAGGGAATTGAACCTGGGTCCCCGGCACTGTGAGGCAGCAGTGTTACCCACTGTGCCACCAGGAGGGGAGGGGAGGGACACAGTTTAAAATTCCTGACGTTCCCATTGAAGATAGAGATCCGGAGGAATAATTCCTTCTCTCAGGAGGTGGTTAGTGTTTGGAATCCCCTTCCCCGGAGAGCAGTGGGTGTTGGGACGTTGAACATATACAAGGGGGGGTTGGGGGTTATGGGGGAGACAGGCAGCGAAGAGGGGTTAAGGCCACAGTCAGATCAGCCATGGTCTTATCAACTGGAGGAACAGGCTCGAGGGGCAGAATGGCCTCATCCTGCTCCTATTTCTTATGTTCTGTCTGGTAGCTTCAAAGGCCACTGCACTCAGCTTTGCAGCAACTCTGCCTGACTCTCTCCATCTCAATCACTTCCCCTCTCTCTCTCTGTGACTCTCACCCCATTGCTATCCTCCCCTCTCTCTGTTACTCTCTCTCTCTCTCTCTCTCTGTGACTCTCACCCCATTGCTATCCTCCCCTCTCTCTGTTACTCTCTCTCTCTCTGTGACTCTCACCCCATTGCTATCCTCCCCTCTCTCTGTTACTCTCTCTCTCTGTGACTCTCACCCCATTGCTATCCTCCCCTCTCTCTGTTACTCTCTCTCTCTCTGTGACTCTCACCCCATTGCTATCCTCCCCTCTCTCTGTTACTCTCTCTCTCTGTGACTCTCACCCCATTGCTATCCTCCCCTCTCTCTGTTACTCTCTCTCTCTGTGACTCTCACCCCATTGCTATCCCCCCCTCTCTCTGTTACTCTCTCTCTCTCTCTGTGACTCTCACCCCATTGCGATCCTCCCCTCTCTCTGTTACTCTCTCTCTCTCTGTGACTCTCACCCCATTGCTATCCTCCCCTCTCTCTGTTACTCTCTCTCTGTGACTCTCACCCCATTGCTATCCTCCCCTCTCTCTGTTACTCTCTCTCTCTCTCTCTCTGTGACTCTCACCCCATTGCTATCCTCCCCTCTCTCTGTTACTCTCTCTCTCTCTGTGACTCTCACCCCATTGCTATCCTCCCCTCTCTCTGTTACTCTCTCTCTCTGTGACTCTCACCCCATTGCTATCCTCCCCTCTCTCTGTTACTCTCTCTCTCTGTGACTCTCACCCCATTGCTATCCCCCCCTCTCTCTGTTACTCTCTCTCTCTCTCTGTGACTCTCACCCCATTGCGATCCTCCCCTCTCTCTGTTACTCTCTCTCTCTCTGTGACTCTCACCCCATTGCTATCCTCCCCTCTCTCTGTTACTCTCTCTCTGTGACTCTCACCCCATTGCTATCCTCCCCTCTCTCTGTTACTCTCTCTCTCTCCCTCTGTGATTCTCACCCCATTGCTATCCTCCCCTCTCTCTGTTACTCTCTCTCTCTCCCTCTGTGACTCTCACCCCATTGCTATCCTCCCCTCTCTCTGTTACTCTCTCTCTCTCTCTGAGACTCTCACCCCATTGCTATCCTCCCCTCTCTCTGTTACTCTCTCTCTCTCTGTGACTCTCACCCCATTGCTATCCTCCCCTCTCTCTGTTACTCTCTCTCTCTGTGACTCTCACCCCATTGCTATCCTCCCCTCTCTCTGTTACTCTCTCTCTCTCTGTGACTCTCACCCCATTGCTATCCTCCCCTCTCTCTGTTACTCTCTCTCTCTCTCTGTGACTCTCACCCCATTGCTATCCTCCCCTCTCTCTGTTACTCTCTCTCTCTCTCTCTGAGACTCTCACCCCATTGCTATCCTCCCCTCTCTCTGTTACTCTCTCTCTCTCTCTGTGACTCTCACCCCATTGCTATCCTCCCCTCTCTCTGTTACTCTCTCTCTCTCTCTGTGACTCTCACCCCATTGCTATCCTCCCCTTTCTCTGTTACTCTCTCTCTCTCTCTCTCTCTGTGACTCTCACCCCATTGCTATCCTCCCCTCTCTCTGTTACTCTCTCTCTCTCTCTGTGACTCTCACCCCATTGCTATCCTCCCCTCTCTCTGTTACTCTCTCTCTCTGAGACTCTCACCCCATTGCTATCCTCCCCTCTCTCTGTTACTCTCTCTCTCTGAGACTCTCACCCCATTGCTATCCTCCCCTCTCTCTGTTACTCTCTCTCTCTCTCTCTGTGACTCTCACCCCATTGCTATCCACCCCTCTCTCTGTTACTCTCTCTCTCTCTCTCTGAGACTCTCACCCCATTGCTAACCTCCCCTCTCTCTGTTACTCTCTCTCTCTCTGTGACTCTCACCCCATTGCTATCCTCCCCTCTCTCTGTTACTCTCTCTCTCTCTGTGACTCTCACCCCATTGCTATCCTCCCCTCTCTCTGTTACTCTCTCTCTCTCTCTGAGACTCTCACCCCATTGCGATCCTCCCCTCTCTCTGTTACTCTCTCTCTCTCTCTCTGAGACTCTCACCCCATTGCTATCCTCCCCTCTCTCTGTTACTCTCTCTCTCTCTCTGTGACTCTCACCCCATTGCTATCCTCCCCTCTCTCTGTTACTCTCTCTCTCTCTGAGACTCTCACCCCATTGCTATCCTCCCCTCTCTCTGTTACTCTCTCTCTCTCTCTCTCTGTGACTCTCACCCCATTGCTATCCTCCCCTCTCTCTGTTACTCTCTCTCTCTCTCTGTGACTCTCACCCCATTGCTATCCTCCCCTCTCTCTGTTACTCTCTCTCTCTCTGTGTGACTCTCACCCCATTGCTATCCTCCCCTCTCTCTGTTACTCTCTCTCTGTGAGACTCTCACCCCATTGCTATCCCCCCCTCTCTCTGTTACTCTCTCTCTCTGTGACTCTCACCCCATTGCTATCCTCCCCTCTCTCTGTTACTCTCTCTCTCTGTGACTCTCACCCCATTGCTATCCTCCCCTCTCTCTGTTACTCTCTCTCTTCTCTGTGACTCTCACCCCATTGCTATCCTCCCCTCTCTCTGTTACTCTCTCTCTCTGAGACTCTCACCCCATTGCTATCCTCCCCTCTGTCTGTTACTCTCTCTCTCTCTCTGTGACTCTCACCCCATTGCTATCCTCCCCTCTCTCTGTTACTCTCTCTCTCTCTCTCTGAGACTCTCACCCCATTGCTATCCTCCCCTCTCTCTGTTACTCTCTCTCTCTCTCTGTGACTCTCACCCCATTGCTATCCTCCCCTCTCTCTGTTACTCTCTCTCTCTCTCTGTGACTCTCACCCCATTGCTATCCTCCCCTCTCTCTGTTACTCTGTCTCTCTGTGACTCTCACCCCATTGCTATCCTCCCCTCTCTCTGTTACTCTCTCTCTCTCTCTCTGTGAGACTCTCACCCCATTGCTATCCTCCCCTCTCTCTGTTACTCTGTCTCTCTGTGACTCTCACCCCATTGCTATCCTCCCCTCTCTCTGTTACTCTCTCTCTCTGTGACTCTCACCCCATTGCTATCCTCCCCTCTCTCTGTTACTCTCTCTCTCTGTGACTCTCACCCCATTGCTATCCTCCCCTCTCTCTGTTACTCTCTCTCTCTCTGAGACTCTCACCCCATTGCTATCCTCCCCTCTCTCTGTTACTCTCTCTCTCTGTGACTCTCACCCCATTGCTATCCCCCCCTCTCTCTGTTACTCTCTCTCTCTGTGACTCTCACCCCATTGCTATCCTCCCCTCTCTCTGTTACTCTCTCTCTTCTCTGTGACTCTCACCCCATTGCTATCCTCCCCTCTCTCTGTTACTCTCTCTCTCTCTGAGACTCTCACCCCATTGCTATCCTCCCCTCTCTCTGTTACTCTCTCTCTCTCTCTGTGACTCTCACCCCATTGCTATCCTCCCCTCTCTCTGTTACTCTCTCTCTCTCTCTCTGTGACTCTCACCCCATTGCTATCCTCCCCTCTCTCTGTTACTCTCTCTCTCTCTCTGTGACTCTCACCCCATTGCTATCCTCCCCTCTCTCTGTTACTCTCTCTCTCTCTGAGACTCTCACCCCATTGCTATCCTCCCCTCTCTCTGTTACTCTCTCTCTCTCTCTGAGACTCTCACCCCATTGCTATCCTCCCCTCTCTCTGTTACTCTCTCTCTCTCTCTGAGACTCTCACCCCATTGCGATCCTCCCCTCTCTCTGTTACTCTCTCTCTCTCTCTCTCTGAGACTCTCACCCCATTGCTATCCTCCCCTCTCTCTGTTACTCTCTCTCTCTCTCTCTGTGACTCTCACCCCATTGCTATCCTCCCCTCTCTCTGTTACTCTCTCTCTCTCTGAGACTCTCACCCCATTGCTATCCTCCCCTCTCTCTGTTACTCTCTCTCTCTCTCTCTCTGTGACTCTCACCCCATTGCTATCCTCCCCTCTCTCTGTTACTCTCTCTCTCTCTCTGTGACTCTCACCCCATTGCTATCCTCCCCTCTCTCAGTTACTCTCTCTCTCTGAGACTCTCACCCCATTGCTATCCTCCCCTCTCTCTGTTACTCTCTCTCTCTGAGACTCTCACCCCATTGCTATCCTCCCCTCTCTCTGTTACTCTCTCTCTCTCTCTCTCTCTGTGACTCTCACCCCATTGCTATCCTCCCCTCTCTCTGTTACTCTCTCTCTCTCTCTGTGACTCTCACCCCATTGCTATCCTCCCCTCTCTCTGTTACTCTCTCTCTCTCTGTGACTCTCACCCCATTGCTATCCTCCCCTCTCTCTGTTACTCTCTCTCTCTCTCTGAGACTCTCACCCCATTGCGATCCTCCCCTCTCTCTGTTACTCTCTCTCTCTCTCTCTGAGACTCTCACCCCATTGCTATCCTCCCCTCTCTCTGTTACTCTCTCTCTCTCTCTCTGTGACTCTCACCCCATTGCTATCCTCCCCTCTCTCTGTTACTCTCTCTCTCTCTCTCTGTGACTCTCACCCCATTGCTATCCTCCCCTCTCTCTGTTACTCTCTCTCTCTCTGAGACTCTCACCCCATTGCTATCCTCCCCTCTCTCTGTTACTCTCTCTCTCTGAGACTCTCACCCCATTGCTATCCTCCCCTCTCTCTGTTACTCTCTCTCTCTCTCTCTCTGTGACTCTCACCCCATTGCTATCCTCCCCTCTCTCTGTTACTCTCTCTCTCTCTGTGACTCTCACCCCATTGCTATCCTCCCCTCTCTCTGTTACTCTCTCTCTCTCTCTGAGACTCTCACCCCATTGCGATCCTCCCCTCTCTCTGTTACTCTCTCTCTCTCTCTCTGAGACTCTCACCCCATTGCTATCCTCCCCTCTCTCTGTTACTCTCTCTCTCTCTCTGTGACTCTCACCCCATTGCTATCCTCCCCTCTCTCTGTTACTCTCTCTCTCTCTGAGACTCTCACCCCATTGCTATCCTCCCCTCTCTCTGTTACTCTCTCTCTCTCTGTGACTCTCACCCCATTGCTATCCTCCCCTCTCTCTGTTACTCTCTCTCTCTCTCTCTGTGACTCTCACCCCATTGCTATCCTCCCCTCTCTCTGTTACTCTCTCTCTCTCTATTGCTTTCTCTCTCTGTTACCCTCTCCAGCTGGATGAAGAGTGGGAAAGAGAGGCTGATATGGAGGGAGTTTTCTTCTGTATTGAACTGCATTTCCTTCACTGCCCTGTCCTTGTTTGTTAAAACAGTGGAGAGAGATTCACTTTGTAATTGTCAGTGTGTGTGTATCTGTGAGTGTGTGTGTGTGTGTGTGTTGTGATTCTGTGTGTGTGTGTGGGTATGTGGGTCTGTGTTGTGATTCTGTGTGTGTGTGTTGTGATTCTGTGTGTGTGTGTTGTGATTCTGTGTATGTGTGTGTGTGTGTGTGTGTGTGTCTCTCTGTGTGTTGTGATTCTGTGTGTGTTGTGATTCTGTGTGTGTGTGTTGTGATTCTGTGTGTGGGTAAGTGTGTGTATGTGTGTGTGTTGTGATTCTGTGTGTGGGTGTTGTGATTCTGTGTGTGGGTGTTGTGATTCTGTGTGTGTGTGTTGTGATTCTGTGTGTGGGTAAGTGTGTGTATGTGTGTGTGTTGTGATTCTGTGTGTGTGTGTTGTGATTCTGTGTATGTGTGTTGTGATTCTGTGTGTGGGTGAGTGTGTGTTGTGATTCTGTGTGTGGGTGTATGTGTTGTGATTCTGTGTGTGTGTGTTGTGATTCTGTGTGTGGGTGTGTGTTGTGATTCTGTGTGTGGGTGTGTGTTGTGATTCTGTGTATGTGTGTGTGTTGTGATTCTGTGTGTGTGTGAGTGTGTGTTGTGATTCTGTGTGTGGGTGAGTGTGTGTGTTGTGATTCTGTGTGTGGGTGTATGTGTTGTGATTCTGTGTGTGGGTGAGTGTGTGTTGTGATTCTGTGTGTGTGTGTGTGTGTGTTGTGATTCTGTGTGTGGGTGAGTGTGTGTGTTGTGATTCTGTGTGTGGGTGTATGTGTTGTGATTCTGTGTGTGTGTGTTGTGATTCTGTGTGTGTGTGTTGTGATTCTGTGTGTGGGTGTGTGTTGTGATTCTGTGTATGTGTGTGTGTGTGTGTGTATGTGTGTGTGTTGTGATTCTGTGTATGTGTGTGTGTGTGTGTGTATGTGTGTGTGTTGTGATTCTGTGTGTGTGTGTTGTGATTCTGTGTATGTGTGTTGTGATTCTGTGTGTGTGTGTTGTGATTCTGTGTATGTGTGTTGTGATTCTGTGTGTGTGTGTGTGTTGTGATTCTGTGTATGTGTGTGTGTTGTGATTCTGTGTATGTGTGTGTGTTGTGATTCTGTGTGTGTGTGTTGTGATTCTGTGTGTGTGTGTTGTGATTCTGTGTGTGGGTGTGTGTTGTGATTCTGTGTATGTGTGTGTGTGTGTGTGTATGTGTGTGTGTTGTGATTCTGTGTGTGGGTGTGTGTTGTGATTCTGTGTATGTGTGTGTGTGTGTGTGTATGTGTGTGTGTTGTGATTCTGTGTGTGTGTGTGTGTGTGTGTGGGTGTGTGTTGTGATTCTGTGTGTGGGTGTGTGTTGTGATTCTGTGTGTGTGTGTATGTGTGTGTGTTGTGATTTTGTGTATGTGTGGGTGTTGTGATTCTGTGTGTGTGTGTTGTGATTCTGTGTATGTGTGTGTGTGTGTGTGTATGTGTGTGTGTTGTGATTCTGTGTGTGGGTGTGTGTTGTGATTCTGTGTATGTGTGTGTGTTGTGATTCTGTGTGTGTGTGTTGTGATTCTGTGTGTGTGTGTTGTGATTCTGTGTGTGGGTGTGTGTTGTGATTCTGTGTATGTGTGTGTGTGTGTGGGTGTGTGTTGTGATTTTGTGTATGTGTGGGTGTTGTGATTCTGTGTGTGTGTGTTGTGATTCTGTGTATGTGTGTGTGTGTGTGTGTGTGTGTGTGTTGTGATTCTGTGTGTGTGTGTGTGTTGTGATTCTGTGTGTGGGTGAGTGTTGTGATTCTGTGTGTGGGTGTGTGTTGTGATTCTGTGTGTGTGTGTGTGTTGTGATTCTGTGTGTGTGTGTGTGTTGTGATTCTGTGTGTGTGTGTTGTGATTCTGTGTGTGGGTGAGTGTTGTGATTCTGTGTGTGTGTGTTGTGATTCTGTGTGTGGGTGTGTGTTGTGATTCTGTGTGTGGGTGAGTGTTGTGATTCTGTGTGTGTGTGTGTGTGTGTTGTGATTCTGTGTATGTGTGTGTGTTGTGATTCTGTGTGTGGGTGTGTGTTGTGATTCTGTGTGTGGGTGTGTGTTGTGATTCTGTGTGTGTGTGTTGTGATTCTGTGTGTGGGTGTGTGTTGTGATTCTGTGTGTGGGTGTGTGTTGTGATTCTGTGTGTGGGTGAGTGTTGTGATTCTGTGTGTGGGTGTTTGTTGTGATTCTGTGTGTGTGTGTTGTGATTCTGTGTGTGTGTGTTGTGATTCTGTGTGTGTGTGTTGTGATTCTGTGTATGTGTGTGTGTGTGTGTTGTGATTCTGTGTGTTGTGATTCTGTGTGTTGTGATTCTGTGTGTTGTGATTCTGTGTGTGGGTAAGTGTGTGTATGTGTGTGTGTTGTGATTCTGTGTGTGTGTGTGTGTTGTGATTCTGTGTGTGGGTAAGTGTGTGTATGTGTGTGTGTTGTGATTCTGTGTGTGTGTGTGTGTTGTGATTCTGTGTGTGTGTGTTGTGATTCTGTGTGTGTGTGTTGTGATTCTGTGTGTGTGTGTGTGTTGTGATTCTGTGTGTGTGTGTTGTGATTCTGTGTGTGTGTGTTGTGATTCTGTGTGTGTGTGTTGTGATTCTGTGTGTGGGTGTGTGTTGTGATTCTGTGTGTGGGTGTGTGTTGTGATTCTGTGTATGGGTGTGTGTTGTGATTCTGTGTGTGGGTGTGTGTTGTGATTCTGTGTGTGTGTGTTGTGAATCTGTGTGTGGGTGTGTGTGTGTTGTGATTCTGTGTGTGTGTGTTGTGATTCTGTGTGTGGGTGAGTGTGTGTGTGTGTGTGTGTTGTGATTCTGTGTGTGTGTGTTGTGATTCTGTGTGTGGGTGAGTGTGTGTATGTGTGTGTGTTGTGATTCTGTGTGTGGGTGTTGTGATTCTGTGTGTGTGTGTTGTGATTCTGTGTGTGGGTGAGTGTGTGTGTTGTGATTCTGTGTGTGTGTGTGTGTTGTGATTCTGTGTGTGGGTGAGTGTGTGTGTTGTGATTCTGTGTGTGTGTGTTGTGATTCTGTGTGTGTGTGTGTGTTGTGATTCTGTGTGTGGGTGTTGTGATTCTGTGTGTGGGTGTTGTGATTCTGTGTGTGTGTGTGTGTGTGTGTTGTGATTCTGTGTATGTGTGTTGTGATTCTGTGTGTGGGTGAGTGTGTGTGTTGTGATTCTGTGTGTGGGTGTTGTGATTCTGTGTGTGGGTGTTGTGATTCTGTGTGTGGGTGTTGTGATTCTGTGTGTGTGTGTGTGTTGTGATTCTGTGTGTGTGTGTTGTGATTCTGTGTGTGGGTGAGTGTGTGTGTTGTGATTCTGTGTGTGGGTGTTGTGATTCTGTGTGTGTGTGTGTGTGTGTGTTGTGATTCTGTGTATGTGTGTTGTGATTCTGTGTGTGGGTGAGTTTGTGTGTTGTGATTCTGTGTGTGGGTGTTGTGATTCTGTGTGTGGGTGTTGTGATTCTGTGTGTGGGTGTGTGTTGTGATTCTGTGTGTGTGTGTTGTGATTCTGTGTGTGGGTGAGTGTGTGTGTTGTGATTCTGTGTGTGGGTGTTGTGATTCTGTGTATGTGTGTGTGTTGTGATTCTGTGTGTGTGTGTTGTGATTCTGTGTGTGGGTGTGTGTGTGTATGTGTGTGTGTTGTGATTCTGTGTGTGTGTGTTGTGATTCTGTGTGTGGGTGTGTGTGTGTATGTGTGTGTGTTGTGATTCTGTGTGTGTGTGTTGTGATTCTGTGTGTGGGTGAGTGTGTGTATGTGTGTGTGTTGTGATTCTGTGTATGTGTGTTGTGATTCTGTGTGTGGGTGTTGTGATTCTGTGTGTGGGTGTTGTGATTCTGTGTGTGTGTGTTGTGATTCTGTGTGTGTGTGTTGTGATTCTGTGTGTGGGTGAGTGTGTGTGTGTGTGTTGTGATTCTGTGTGTGTGTGTGTATCTGTCTGTGTGTTGTTATTCTGTGTGTGGGTGAGTGTGTGTATGTGTGTGTGTTGTGATTCTGTGTGTGGGTGAGTGTGTGTATGTGTGTGTGTTGTGATTCTGTGTGTGGGTGTATGTGTGTGTGTTGTGATTCTGTGTGTGGGTGTATGTGTTGTGATTCTGTGTGTGTGTGTGTATCTGTCTGTGTGTTGTTATTCTGTGTATGTTGTGATTCTGTGTGTGTGTCTGTGTGTGTGTGTTGTGATTCTGTGTGTGTGTGTCTGTGTGCTGTGATTCTGTGTGTGTGTGTCTGTGACTGTGTGTTGTGATTGTGTGTGTGTGTGTCTGTGACTGTGTGTTGTGATTGTGTGTGTGTGTGTGTGTGTGTTGTGATTCTGTGTGTGGGTGTCTGTGACTGTGTGTTGTGATTGTGTGTGTGTGTGTGTGTGTGTTGTGATTCTGTGTGTGTGTGTGTTGTGATTCTGTGTGTGTGTGTGTGTGTGTTGTGATTCTGTGTGTGTTGTGATTCTGTGTGTGTGTGTCTGTGACTGTGTGTTGTGATTGTGTGTGTGTGTGTGTATGTGTGTTGTGATTCTGTGTGCGTGTGTCTGTGACTGTGTGTTGTGATTGTGTGTGTGTGTGTGTGTGTGTGTTGTGATTCTGTGTGTGTGTGTTGTGATTGTGTGTGTGTGTGTGTGTGTGTTGTGATTCTGTGTGTGTGTGAGTCTATGGGTGTGTAAGTGTTTGCCTGCTATGATTGTTTCAAGGTTTGGTGTGTGAAACATAGAAACTGGAAGCAGGACGAGGCCATTCGGCCCTCCAGCCTGCTCTGCCTGATCCCCCTTCTCCCCCACCACCGCAACCCCCCCATATCCCTCAATCCCTTCAGCCCCAAAAGTTGTATCTAATATCTTCTTCAAATTACATGCAAACATGTAAAGGTTCCTCGCCGTATGTGTGTGTACACGTGTGTCTGTGTGTCTGTGTGTCTGTGTGTGTGTGTGTGTACACGTGTGTGTGTGTGTGTGTACACGTGTGTCTGTGTGTGTGTGTGTGTACACATGTGTCTGTGTGTGTGTGTGTGTACACGTGTGTGTGTTTGTGTGTGTGTACACGTGTGTCTGTGTGTGTGTGTGTGTGTGCGTGTACACGTGTGTCTGTGTGTATGGGTGGTGTGTTTCTCGCTCAGTCTGTGTGTCTCTGCTCCCATTCTCTGTGTCTCTGGAACACAGATCCTGCCTGAGCAGCTCAGCATCTGATCATTTTCCATTTCAATATCTGTCCTTTCCCCAGTGGGACTGAACTGTCTGTAAATCATTGGGGAAGGGAGCTCAGGGCCCAGTCCCCTGCTACTGGGGGGAGAGACAGGGTGAGCCGGGACTCATTCTAACCTCAGTGGCTGTGTGTTCAGCTGTTGAGGCCCCTAACTGTGTCATTCCCCCACTAAAGGGGAGGCGATGGCCCGAGTGGGATCATTGCTAGAGTATTCATTCCACAAACTCAGCTCATTTTCTGGGGACCCGGGTTCGAATCCCGCCACAGCAGCTGGGGAATTTGAATACAATAAAAAATATCAGGAACTTGACTGTAAATCGATGATCAGAAACACCCATCTGGGTCACTAATGTCCTTTAGGGGGGGAACTCTGCCGTCCTTACCTGGTTTGGCTCTGTGTGAGTCCAGATCCACAGCAATGTGGTTTATTCTGAACTGCCCTCGGGAACCGAGAGAGATGGGCAATAAATGGTGGGCCAGCCAGCGATGTCCATGTCCCATGGATGGATAAAAATCAAACCTCTCCATCTCACTCCCATTCCTCCTTCCTGATGCCTAACCAACATTTTATATCATTCCAGCATCACCTCCCCACTCCTAAACTCTGTGCCTCGGATAATAAAGAAGTGAACCGTGTGTCTCCTTAACCACTTTATCCACCTGTCCTGTTACCTTAAGGGACCGGTGTACATGCACACCGAGCTCCCTCTGATCCTCGGAGCTTCCCGGGATCCTGCTGTTCATCGTGTAGTTCCCTTGCCTTGTTAGCCCTGCCCGAGTGCATCACCTCACACGGATCCCCATTGCCACTGATCAGCCTGTCTCTATCCCCCTGTAATCTAAGGCTATCCCCCCATTTCCCACCCAAACAATTCTCCTATCATCCGCAAACTTACTGATAAACCTCCTGCATTTTAAGACTAAGTTATTTAAATAAACCACAAACAACAAGGGCCCCGACATCGATCCCTGTGGGACCCCCACTGGATACAAGCTTCCAGTCTGGAAATCCCCCCCTCCACCATCACCCTCTGCTCCCTGCCACTCAGCCAATTCCAGATCCAATTGGACACATGTCCTTGGATCCCATGGGATCTTCACTTCCCGATTAGTCTCCCGTGTGGGACCTCGTCAAAAGCCCTGCTGAAGTCCAAGAAGACTACGTCAAAAGCATTCCCCTCGTCTCCACATCTGGTCACTTCTTTGAAGGAATGGAGCAGTTCTGGGATCCCCGGGATAGGAGGGATGTGGTCACACTGGGAATGGTACAGAGGAGATTTCCCATGATGTTACCTGGTCTGGAGAGTTTCACTTCATTGACTCATGGAATTCTTACAAAGCAGAAGGAGGACATTCCGCCCTTCAAATCTGTACTGACCCTTACCCAGGCTTACCCCGTAACCCCATGTATGTGCTCACTAATCCCCCTAACCTATGCATCTTGGGACCCTAAGGACAATTTAGCACGGACAATGCACCCAACCTGCCCATCTTTGGAGTGCAGGAGGAAACCAGAGCACCCGAAGGAAATTTGATGTCTCTCTGCCTCAGAATTCCTCAATCCCAGCTCGGAGTGGGTGTATCACCAGAATCAAACACACCTCGGTGTTCTTTAATCCCCAGTCTGGAGCTCAGTCTGGTGTCCCCTTTACCCCATCAGGGTGTGGGGTGAGTTTGGATCTCTCCGTTATATCGGGAATCTCCGGCAATGTCCAATTTCGGGATAAACTTCTACTTTGTTCCAATGATTTTTAACCTGGGACTGAACCATTGTTTAATGTAGACCTGGTCAACGGCCATCATTGAGATTTATCTGAACGTCAATAAATATTTCATTGTTTTCTGAATAAATATCCCAACGTTTGCTCCGTCTCTGCCTCTTGTTTGTGCATCTGTTGGTTGTTCACTATTGGCAATGGGGCAATGTTAAAGTTTACTCAGATTAGACAACCATTTAGATTTACAAATGTGTATCTCTCTCTCTCTCTCTCTCTGTATCTGTGCCTCTCTCTCTGTATCTGTGTCTCTCTCTGTCTCTGTATCTGTGTGTGTGTCTCTCTCTCTCTCTCTGCATTTGTCTCTCTCTCTCTCCATCTTTCTGTGTATCTGTTTCTCTCTGTCTCTCACTCTGTGTCTCTCTGTCACTCTCTGTGTATGTATCTCACTCTGTATCCATGTGTGTGTGTCTATCTCTCTCTTTCTGTATCTGTGTGTGTGTCTTTCTCTCCGTATCTGTATGCGTGTCTCTCTCTTTGTTTCTGTGTGTGCGTCTCTCTCTCCCTGTCTGTCTCTCTTTGCCTGTCTCTATACATCTCTCTCTCTTACACCTCTCTCTCTCTATCTCTCTATCTCTCTCTCTCTGGGTGTGCGTGTCTCTTCTCTCTGAGCTTGTCTGTGTGTGTGTGTGTGTCTCTCTCTCTCTGGGTGTATGCCTTTCTCTCTCTGGGCTTGTCTGTCTTCTGTCTCTCTCTGTATCTGTCTCTCTCTCTCTCTGTATTTGTGTCTCTGTATTTCTGTTTGTCTGACTCTCCCTCTCTCTCTCTCCCTGTGTCTCCCTCTCTCTCTCCCCGCGTCTCTCTCTGTATCTGTCTCTCTCTCCCTCTCTAGACCTGTGTGTGTCTCTCTCTGTATCTGTTTTTGTTTCTCTCTGTATCTCTCTCTCTCTCTGTGCCTCTGTCTCTCTCTCTTTATATTTGTCTCTCTGTGTATCTGTGTGTGTGTCTCTCTCTGTATCTGTGTGGGTGTGTCTCTCTCTCTGCATCTCTGCGTGTGTCTCTCTGTATCTGTGTGTCTCTCTCTGTATCTGTGTGTGTCTCTCTCTCACTCTATCTGTATGTCTCTCTCTCTGTATCTGTTGTGTCTATCTCTCTCTGCATCTGTGTGTGTGTCTCTCTCTGTATTTGTGTGTGTCTCTCTGTATCTATGTGTCTCTGTAACTGTGTGTGACTCTCTCTGTATCTATGTGTCTCTCTCTGTATCTATGTCTCTGTCTTTCTGTATCTGTGTGTCTCTGTAACTGTGTGTCCCTCTCTTGCTCTATCTGTATGTCTCTGTCTCTGTATATGTGTGTGTCTCTGTATCTGTGTGTGTTTCTCTCTGTATCTGTGTGTGTGTCTCTCTCACTCTATCTGTATGTCTCTCTCTCTGTATCTGTTGTGTCTATCTCTCTCTGCATCTGTGTGTGTGTCTCTCTCTGTATTTGTGTGTGTCTCTCTGTATCTATGTGTCTCTGTCTTTTTGTATCTGTCTCTGTAACTGTGTGTGACTCTCTCTGTATCTATGTGTCTCTCTCTGTATCTATGTCTCTGTCTTTCTGTATCTGTGTGTCTCTGTAACTGTGTGTCCCTCTCTTGCTCTATCTGTATGTCTCTGTCTCTGTATATGTGTGTGTCTCTGTATCTGTGTGTGTCTCTCGCTCTATCTGTATGCCTCCATCTCTCTGTATCTGTGTGTGTCTCTCTCTTTCTCTCTGTCTCTCTCTTTCTCTCTGTCTCTCTCTCTCCCTGTGTCTCTCTCTGTCTCCCTATCTCTGTCTCTCTATGTGTGACACTCTCTCTCTCTCTGCGTCTCTCTCTTTCACTCTCTGTGTCTCACTCTATCTGCCTCTCTCTCTGCCTCTCTGTTTATCTGTTTCTCTCTCTGTATGTGTGTGTGTGTCTCTCTCTCTCTCTATCTCTATCTGTGTCTCTCTGTCAGTATCCGTGTCTCCCCTTTTCACTCTGTACCTGTGTGTGTGTTCTCTCTCTCTGTATCTGTCTCACTCTCAGCATCTCTGTCTCTCTCTCCGTCTGTGTCTGTCTCTTTCTGTGTCAGTCTATCTCTCTCTCTCTCTCTGTGTATCTGTGTGTGTGACTCTCTGTGTTTCTGTGTGTATGTGTGTATCTCTGTATTTGTGTGTGTCTCTCTCCCTCTCTCTCTGTCTGTCTGTCTTTCTCTGTATCTGTCTCTCTCTCTCTCTCTCTCTGTATCTGTCTGTCTGTCTCTCTCTGTATCAGTGTCTGTGTCTCTCTCACACTCTGTTGTGTGTTTCTCTCTCTCTCTGTCTGCGTGTGTGTGTGTCTCTCCCTTTTATCACTCTGTATCTGTGTCTCTCTGTATCTGCATGATTCTTTATATATGTGTCCCTCTCTGTGTTTTTCTCTGTCTCTCTGTAATCCCTCTCTCTTTGTAATCTTTACATTTTTAAACACTGAAACCTCGTGCCCTTACTGGGAATATTTGTCTCTGTCTCTGTGTCGGTGTGTCTCTGTATCTGTGTGTCCCTCTCTGTATTTCTCCCTGTGTTTATGGAGAGAATACTGGGAGAGGTTTAGGGCAGAGATTCCTGATACAAGGCCCAGATTGTAATAACTGGAAGAGGTTTAGGGCAGAGATTACTGATTCAAGGCCCAGATTGTAATAACTGGAAGAGGTTTAGGGCAGAGATTACTGATTCAAGGCCCAGATTGTAATAACTGGAAGAGGTTTAGGGCAGAGATTCCTGATACAAGGCCCAGATTGTAATAACTGGGAGAGGTTTAGGGCAGAGATTACTGATACAAGGCCCAGATTGTAATAACTGAGAGAGGTTTAGGGCAGAGATTACTGATACAAGGCCCAGATTGTAATAACTGAGAGAGGTTTAGGACAGAGATTACTGATACAAGGCCCAGATTGTAATAACTGGGAGAGGTTTAGGGCAGAGATTACTGATACAAGGCCCAGATTGTAATAACTGAGAGAGGTTTAGGGCAGAGATGACTGATACAAGGCCCAGATTGTAATAACTGAGAGAGGTTTAGGGCAGAGATTACTGATACAAGACCCAGATTGTAATAACTGAGAGAGGTTTAGGGCAGAGATTACTGATACAAGGCCCAGATTGTAATAACTGAGAGAGGTTTAGGGCAGAGATTACTGATACAAGGCCCAGATTGTAATAACTGAGAGAGGTTTAGGGCAGAGATTACTGATACAAGGCCCAGATTGTAATAACTGAGAGAGGTTTAGGGCAGAGATTACTGATACAAGACCCAGATTGTAATAACTGAGAGAGGTTTAGGGCAGAGATTACTGATACAAGGCCCAGATTGTAATAACTGAGAGAGGTTTAGGGCAGAGATTACTGATACAAGGCCCAGATTGTAATAACTGAGAGAGGTTCAGGGCAGAGATTACTGATACAAGACCCAGATTGTAATAACTGAGAGAGGTTTAGGGCAGAGATTACTGATACAAGGCCCAGATTGTAATAACTGGGAGAGGTTTAGGGCAGAGATTACTGATACAAGACCCAGATTGTAATAACTGAGAGAGGTTTAGGGCAGAGATTACTGATACAAGGCCCAGATTGTAATAACTGAGAGAGGTTTAGAGCAGAGATTATTGATACAAGACCCAGATTGTAATAACTGAGAGAGGTTTAGGGCAGAGATTATTGATACAAGACCCAGATTGTAATAACTGAGAGAGGTTTAGGGCAGAGATTACTGATACAAGGTCCAGATTGTAATAACTGAGAGAGGTTTAGGGCAGAAATTACTGATACATGGTCCAGACTGTAATAACTGAGAGAGGTTTAGGACAGAGATTACTGATACAAGGCCCAGATTGAAATAACTGAGAGAGGTTTAGGACAGAGATTACTGATACTATCCCAGATTGTATTAACTGAGAGAGGTTTAGGGCAGAGATTACTGATACTATCCCAGATTATAATAACTGAGAGAGGTTTAGGGCAGAGATTACTGATACAAGGCCCAGATTGTAATAACTGAGAGAGGTTTAGGACAGAGATTACTGATACAAGGCCCAGATTGTAATTACCGTGAGAGACATGAACAGTGTGGATCGGGAGCCGCTGATCCCCTTAGTTGAAGGGTCAGTGACGAGGGGGACACAGGTTCAAGGTGAGGGACAGGAGGTTGAAGAGGAGATGTGAGGAAGAACTGTTTTACCCAGAGGGTGGGGAGGGTCTGGGATGTGCTCCCTGGGAGGGGGGGGTAGAGACAAGTTGTCTCACATCCTTTAAAAAGTCCCTGGATGATCACTGGGCCCATCATCACATTCAGGGCTTTGGGCCAAGTGCTGGGGAATGGGGTTGGGTCGGGGGTGTTAGGTGGTTCTGACGGGTCAGTACAGACTCGATGGGCCGAGGGGTCTCTCCTGCACTGTGGGAATCTGGGATTGTGTGATGGGGAAATGTTTTGAACGCACTGGGATCTGGAATGTTGTGTCTGAGCCGGAGGGGGAAGGAGATTCCGTCAGGAGGAGATTGAATGGGAAGCTGAGGGGAAAATATTGACAGGGTTACGGGGACTGGGAATAGTCAAACTGCTCTTGCAGGCTCTCCATCCTGGCTTGACGGGCTGAATGGCCTCCTGTGCTGTCCCCATTCTATGATTCACACACAAGTGACCCTCTGGGTGTCTATTAGACCCCACTCATTCCCCCAGGATCAGTTCCAGCATTTCAAGCTCAGATCCCAGTACGTTATAGCTGGGGGCAGTGAGGAGTAAAACAGAAATAGGAATGAGTGTGTGTGAGTGTCGGTGTGGTTATGTTTCTGTGTTTCTGTGTGTGTGAGGGAGAGATTCGAAGTGTGTGCACGTATTTCTGTGTGTGTGTGTGTGTGTGTGTGTGTGAGCTTGTGTGTCTCCCTGTGTGTGTGTGTGAGAGAGAGAGAGAGATTGTGTGTCTTTCTGTGTGTGAGCTTATGTGTCTGTGAGTGTATGTGTGTTTCTGTATGTGTGTGTGTGTACTTCAACATGTGTTTCTCTGTGCCTGTGAGTGTGTGTGTGTCTCTGTGTCTGTGAGTGAATGTGTGTGTGTGTGTGTCTGTCTCTCTGTGTCTGGGTGTGTGAGTGTTTATCTGTGTCTCTCTGTGAATATGTGTGTGTCTCTCTGTCTCTATGTGAGTGCCTCTGTGTTTGTGTCTGTGTGTGTGTATGTGTGTGTGCATCTGTCTCTGTGTCAATGAGTGTGTGTGTGTGTGTGTGTGTGTGCATCTGTCTCTGTGTCAATGAGTGTGTGTGTGTATCTGTCTCTGTGTCAGTGTGTGTGTGTGTGTGTGTGTGCATCTGTCTCTGTGTCAATGAGTGTGTGTGTGTGTGTGTGCATCTGTCTCTGTGTCAATGAGTGTGTGTGTGTATCTGTCTCTGTGTCAGTGTGTGTGTGTGTGTGTGTGTGCATCTGTCTCTGTGTCAATGAGTGTGTGTGTGTATCTGTCTCTGTGTCAGTGTGTGTGTGTGTGTGTGTGTGCATCTGTCTCTGTGTCAATGAGTGTGTGTGTGTATCTGTCTCTGTGTCAGTGTGTGTGTGTGTGTGTGTGTGCATCTGTCTCTGTGTCAATGAGTGTGTGTGTGTATCTGTCTCTGTGTCAGTGTGTGTGTGTGTGTGTGTGTGCATCTGTCTCTGTGTCAATGAGTGTGAGTGTGTGTGTGTGCATCTGTCTCTGTGTCAATGTGTGTGTGTGTTTGTGCATCTGTGTTTGTGTCTGTGTGTGTGCATCTGTGCATCTGTCTCTGTGTCAATGAGTGTGTGTCTGTGCATCTGTGTGTGTGTGTGTGTGTGTGTGTGTGTGTGTCAGTATGCATGAGTGTTTAAATCTCAATTATGTGCAGTTTTAGGCCATTTGCCCCATTGAGCCTGCTCTCTCTGTAACCCTCTCTCTCTGTAACTCTCTCTCTCTCTCTGTCTCTCTCTCTCTGTAACTCTCTCTCTCTCTAACTCTCTCTCTCTCTGTAACTCTCTCTCTCTATCCTGTCTCTCTCTCTCTATCCTGTCTCTCACTCTCTGTCTCTCTCTCTCTCTATCCTCTCTCTCTCTCTCTATCCTGTCTCTCTCTCTCTGTTACTCAAACTCTATCCTGTCTCTCTCTCTCTGTTACTCTCTCTCTCTCTATCCCGTATCTCTCTCTCTCTCTCTGTTACTCTCTCTCTATCCTCTCTCTCTTTAGCTCTCTGTCTCTCTCTCTGTCTCTCTCTCTCTATCCTGTCTCTCACTCTCTATCCTGTCTCTCACTCTCTATCCTGTCTCTCACTCTCTGTCTCTCACTGTCTCTGTCTCTCTCTCTCTCTATCCTCTCTCTCTGTTACTCTCTCTCTCTATATCCTGTCTCTCTCTCTCTATATATCCTGTCTCTCTCTCTCTCTATATATATCCTCTCTCTCTCTCTCTCTGTTACTCTCTCTCTCTCTCTATCATGTCTCTCTCTCTGTTATTCTCTCTCTCTACATCCTCTCTCTCTCCCTCTCTCTCTATCCTGTCTCTCTCTCTGTCTCTCTCTCTCTCTCTCTGTTATTCTCTCTCTCTACATCCTCTCTCTCTCCCTCTCTCTGTTACTCTCTCTCTATCCTGTCTCTCTCTCTTCGTCTCTCTGTTACTCTCTCTCTCTATCCTGAATCTCTCTCTCTGTTACTCAAACTCTATCCTGTCTCTCTCTCTCTGTTACTCTTTCTCTCTCTCTATCCCGTATCTCTCTCTCTCTCTCTGTTACTCTCTCTCTATCCTCTCTCTCTCTCTCATGTCTCTCTCTTCGTTACTCCCTCTCTCTATCCTCTCTCTCTCTGTTACTCGCTCTCTATATCCTGTCTCTCTCTCTCTGTTACTCTCTCTCTCTATCCTCTCTCTCTCTCTGTTACTCTCTCTCTCTATATCCTGTCTCTCTCTCTCTATATCCTGTCTCTCTCTCTCTCTATCCTGTCTCTCTCTGTTTCTCTGTTACTCTCTCTCTCTATCCTGTCTCTCTCTCTGTCTTTCTCTCTCTGTTACTCTCTCTCTCTCTGTTACTCTCAACCTCTATCCTCTCTCTCTCTCTGTTACTCTCTCTCTCTCTGTTACTCTCCCCCTCTATCCTCTCTCTCTCTCTGTTACTCTCTCTCTATCCTGTCTCTCTCTGTCTCTGTTACTCTCTCTCTCTCTCTCTATCCTGTCTCTCTCTCTCCGTTACTCTCTCTCTCTATCCTCTCTCTCTCTCTCTCTCTGTTACTCTCTCTCTATCCTCTCTCTCTCTCTTACTCTCTCTCTCTATCTTGTCTCTCTCCCTCTGTTACTCTCTATCCTGTCTCTCTCTCTCTTACTCTCTCTATCTTGTCTCTCTCTCTATCCTGTCTCTCTTTCTCTGTCTCTGTCTGTCTCTCTCTCTCTATCCTGTCTCTCTCTCTCTCTGTTACTCTCTCACTCTATCCTGTCTCTCTCTTTGTCTCTCTCTCGCTCTCTATCCTGTCTCTCTCTCTCTGTCTCTCTCTTTGTCTCTCTCGCTCTCTATCCTGTCTCTCTCTCACTCTCTCTCTATTACTCTCTCACTCTATCCTGTCTCTCTCTCTCTGTTACTCTCTCTCTCTATCCTGTCTCTCTCTCTGTTACTCTCTCTCTCTCTATCCTGTCTCTCTCTCTCTCTGTTATTCTCTCTCTCTATATCCTGTCTCTCTCTCTCTCTGTTACTGTCTCTCTCTATCCTTCTCTCTCTCTCTGTTACTCTCTCTCTCTATCCTTTCTCTCTCTCTCTGTTACTCTCTGTCTCTATCCTCTCTCTCTCTCTCTGTTACTCTCTCTATCCTATCTCTCTCTCTCTCTCTGTTACTCTCTCTCTCTCTGTTACTCTCTCTCTCTGTTACTCTCTCTCTCTGTTACTCTCTCTCTCTGTCTGTTACTCTCTCTCTCTGTTACTCTCTCTGTCTGTTACTCTCTCTCTATCCTGTCTCTCTCTCTCTCTCTGTTACTCTTTCTCTCTGTTACTCTCTCTCTCTGTTACTCTCTCTCTCTGTTACTCTCTCTCTCTCTGTTACTCTCTCTCTCTCTCTCTGTTACTCTCTCTCTCTCTCTCTCTGTTACTCTCTCTCTCTCTGTTACTCTCTCTCTCTCTCTCTCTGTTACTCTCTCTCTCTCTCTCTCTGTCTGTTACTCTCTCTCTCTGTTACTCTCTCTGTCTGTTACTCTCTCTCTCTCTTTCTCTCTCTGTTACTCTCTCTCTCTCTGTTACTCTCTCTCTCTCTGTTACTCGCTCTCTCTCTGTTACTCTCTCTGTCTGTTACTCTCTCTCTCTCTTTCTCTCTCTGTTACTCTCTCTCTCTCTCTCTCTGTTACTCTCTCTCTCTCTGTTACTCGCTCTCTCTCTGTTACTCTCTCTGTCTGTTACTCTCTCTCTCTCTGTTACTCTCTCTGTCTGTTACTCTCTCTCTCTGTTACTCTCTCTCTCTGTTACTCTCTCTCTCTGTTACTCTCTCTGTCTGTTACTCTCTCTGTCTGTTACTCTCTCTGTCTGTTACTCTCTCTCTCTGTTACTCTCTCTCTCTGTTACTCTCTCTGTCTGTTACTCTCTCTGTCTGTTACTCTCTCTCTCTATCCTGTCTCTCTCTCTCTCTCTGTTACTCTCTCTCTCTGTTACTCTCTCTCTCTGTTACTCTCTCTGTCTGTTACTCTCTCTCTCTCTGTTACTCTCTCTGTCTGTTTCTCTCTCTCTCTCTCTCTCTCTCTGTTACTCTCTCTCTCTCTCTCTGTTACTCTCTCTCTCTCTCTCTGTTACTCTCTCTCTCTCTCTCTGTTACTCTCTCTGTCTGTTACTCTCTCTCTCTGTTACTCTCTCTCTCTGTTACTCTCTCTCTCTCTCTCTCTCTGTTACTCTCTCTCTCTCTCTCTCTGTTACTCTCTCTCTCTCTCTCTCTCTCTGTTACTCTCTCTCTCTCTCTCTGTTACTCTCTCTCTCTCTCTCTGTTACTCTCTCTCTCTCTGTTACTCTCTCTCTCTCTCTCTCTCTCTGTTACACTCTCTCTATCCTGTCTCTCTCTCTCTGTTACACTCTCTCTATCCTGTCTCTCTCTCTCTGTTACTCTCTCTCTATCCTGTCTCTCTCTCTCTCTGTCTCTCTCTCTCTCTGTCTCTCTCTCTCTCTCTATCCTGTCTCTCTCTGTCTCTCTCTCTCTATCCTGCCTCTCTCTCTCTGTTACTCTCTCTCTCTATCCTGTCTCTCTCTGTTACTCTCTCTCTCTATCCTGTCTCTCTCTGTCTCTCTCTCTATCCTGCCTCTCTCTCTCTGTTACTCTCTCTCTCTATCCTGTCTCTCTCTGTTACTCTCTCTCTCTATCCTGTCTCTCTCTCTCTCTATCCTGTCTCTTTTTCTGTTACTCTCTGTCTCTATCCTGTTACTCTCTCTCTCTCTGTTACTCTCCCTCTCTATCCTCTCACTCTCTGTTACTCTCTCTATCTATCCTGTCTCTCTCTCTCTCTCTATCCTGTCTCTGTTACTCTCTCTTTCTCTGTTACTCTCCCTCTCTATCCTGTCTCTCTCTCTCTTCGTTACTCTCTCTCTCTATCCTCTCTCTGTCTCTCTCTCTCTGTCTCTCTCTCTGTCTCTCTCTCTGTCTCTCTCTCTGTCTCTCTCTCTCTCTCTGTCTCTCTCTCTGTCTCTCTCTCTCTGTCTCTCTCTCTTTGTCTCTCTCTCTCTATCCTCTCTCTCTCTGTTACTCTCTCTCTCTCTCTCTATCCTGTCTCTCTCTCTCCGTTACTCTCTCTCTCTATCCTGTCTCTCTCTCTCTCTATTACTCTCTCTCTATCCTCTCTCTCTCTCTTACTCTCTCTCTCTATCTTGTCTCTCTCCCTCTGTTACTCTCTATCCTGTCTCTCTCTCTCTCTTACTCTCTCTCTCTATCTTGTCTCTCTCTCTATCCTGTCTCTCTTTCTCTGTCTCTGTCTGTCTCTCTCTCTCTATCCTGTCTCTCTCTCTCTCTGTTACTCTCTCACTCTATCCTGTCTCTCTCTTTGTCTCTCTCTCGCTCTCTATCCTGTCTCTCTCTCTCTGTCTCTCTCTTTGTCTCTCTCGCTCTCTATCCTGTCTCTCTCTCGCTCTCTCTCTATTACTCTCTCACTCTATCCTGTCTCTCTCTCTCTGTTACTCTCTCTCTCTATCCTGTCTCTCTCTCTGTTACTCTCTCTCTCTCTATCCTGTCTCTCTCTCTCTCTCTGTTACTCTCTCTCTCTCTATCCTGTCTCTCTCTCTCTCTCTGTTATTCTCTCTCTCTATATCCTGTCTCTCTCTCTCTATCTGTTACTGTCTCTCTCTATCCTTCTCTCTCTCTCTGTTACTCTCTCTCTCTATCCTTTCTCTCTCTCTCTGTTACTCTCTGTCTCTATCCTCTCTCTCTCTCTCTGTTACTCTCTCTATCCTATCTCTCTCTCTCTCTGTTACTCTCTCTCTCTGTTACTCTCTCTCTATCCTCTCTCTCTCTCTGTTACTCTCTGTCTCTATCCTCTCTCTCTCTCTCTGTTACTCTCTCTATCCTATCTCTCTCTCTCTCTCTGTTACTCTCTCTCTCTGTTACTCTCTCTCTATCCTCTCTCTCTCTCTGTTACTCTCTGTCTCTATCCTCTCTCTCTCTCTCTATCCTGTCTCTCTCTCTCTCTGATACTCTCTCTCTCTATCCTGTCTCTCTCTCTCTCTCTCTATCCTGTCCCTCTCTCTCTGTTACTCTCTCTCTCTCTATCCTCTCTCTGTCTCTTTGTTACTCTCTGTCTCTATCCTCTCTCTCTCTCTGTTACTCTCTCTCTCTATCCTCTCTCTCTCTCTCTCTCTGTTACTCTCTCTCTCTGTTACTCTCTCTCTCTGTTACTCTCTCTCTATCCTCTCGCTCTCTCTCTTTGTTACTCTCTGTCTCTATCCTCCCTCTCTCTCTCTATCCTGTCTCTCTCTCTCTGTTACTCTCTCTCTCTATCCTGTCTCTCTCTCTCTCTCTGTTACTCTGTCTGTCTGTTACTCTCTCTCTCTATCCTGTCTCTCTCTGTCTGTTACTCTCTCTCTCTCTGTTACTCTTTCTGTCTGTTACTCTCTCTCTCTCTATCCTGTCTCTCTCTGTCTGTTACCCTCTCTCTCTCTGTTACTCTCTCTGTCTGTTACTCTCTCTCTCTCTCTGTTACTTTCTCTGTCTGTTACTCTCTCTCTCTATCCTGTCTCTCTCTGTCTGTTACTCTCTCTCTGTCTGTTACTCTCTCTCTATCCTGTCTCTCTCTCTCTGTTACTCTCTCTGTCTGTTACTCTCTCTCTCTATCCTGTCTCTCTCTCTCTCTCTGTTACTCTCTCTCTCTGTTACTCTCTCTCTCTGTTACTCTCTCTGTCTGTTACTCTCTCTCTCTGTCTGTTACTCTCTCTCTCTGTTACTCTCTCTGTCTGTTACTCTCTCTCTATCCTGTCTCTCTCTCTCTGTCTGTTACTCTCTCTGTCTGTTACTCTCTCTCTCTGTTACTCTCTCTCTCTGTTACTCTCTCTGTCTGTTACTCTCTCTCTCTCTCTCTCTGTTACTCTCTCTCTCTCTGTTACTCTCTCTCTCTCTCTCTCTGTTACTCTCTCTCTCTCTCTCTCTCTGTTACTCTCGCTCTCTCTCTGTTACTCTCTCTCTCTGTTACTCTCTCTCTCTGTTACACTCTCTCTCTCTGTTACTCTCTCTCTCTCTGTTACTCTCTCTCTCTCTCTCTGTTACTCTCTCTCTCTCTGTTACACTCTCTCTCTCTGTTACTCTCTCTCTCTCTGTTACTCTCTCTCTCTCTCTCTCTCTCTCTGTTACTCTCTCTCTCTCTCTCTCTGTTACTCTCTCTCTCTCTGTTACTCTCTCTCTCTCTGTTACTCTCTCTCTCTCTCTCTGTTACTCTCTCTCTCTCTATCCTCTCTCTCTGTGTAACCCTCTCCAGCTGGATGGGGGAGAGGTGAAACAGGCAGTGTAAGCCGAGGTTTGGAGTATTTCCCCCCCAGAGTTTGATAGATTGATGATGAACAAGGCCCGGGGGGGGTGAAAGGTTATCGGGGGGGGGGGCAGGAATGTAGAGTGGAGGTTACAGTCCAATCAGATGTGACCTTATTGAATGGTGGAGCAGGTTGGGGAGGGGCCGAATGGCCTCCTCCTCTTCCTAATCCGGATGCTGGTATCCAGGGAGGGAACTTGAATCTGGAGCGAACTCCCACTGAGCCTGGGAATATTTGCTGAAACAGTGACGAAGGGGATTGGGATCGGGATTTGATTTATTCAACTCACACGGATTCACATCGAGTGAAAGGGATTGTTTCCCACACTCCCAATCCTGGAAACTGGGAGAAGCCCAGAGCAGGAGGAGGCCATTCAGGGCAGAGATTCCTCATACTATCCCAGATTGTAATAACAGAGAGAGGTTTAGGGCAGAGATTACTGATACAAGGCCCAGATTGTAATAACTGAGAGAGGTTTAGGGCAGAGATTACTGATACTATCCCAGATTGTAATAACTGAGAGAGGTTTAGGGCAGAGATTACTGATACAAGGCCCAGATTGTAATCACTGAGAGAGGTTTAGGGCAGAGATTACTGATACAAGGCCCAGATTGTAATAACTGAGAGAGGTTTAGGGCAGAGATTACTGATACAAGGCCCAGATTGTAATAACCGAGAGAGGTTTAGGGCAGAGATTACTGATACAAGGCCCAGATTGTAATCACTGAGAGAGGTTTAGGGCAGAGATTACTGATACAAGGCCCAGATTGTAATAACTGAGAGAGGTTTAGGGCAGAGATTACTGATACTATCCCAGATTGTAATAACTGAGAGAGGTTTAGGGCAGAGATTACTGATACAAGGCCCAGATTGTAATCACTGAGAGAGGGTTAGGGCAGAGATTACTGATACAAGGCCCAGATTGTAATAACTGAGAGAGGTTTAGGGCAGAGATTACTGATACTATCCCAGATTGTAATAACTGAGAGAGGTTTAGGGCAGAGATTACTGATACAAGGCCCAGATTGTAATAACTGAGAGAGGTTTAGGGCAGAGATGACTGATACAAGGCCCAGATTGTAATAACTGAGAGAGGTTTAGAGCAGAGATTCCTGATACTATCCCAGATTGTAATAACTGAGAGAGGTTTAGGGCAGAGATTACTGATACAAGGCCCAGATTGTAATCACTGAGAGAGGTTTAGGGCAGAGATTACTGATACAAGGCCCAGATTGTAATCACTGAGAGAGGTTTAGGGCAGAGATTATTGATACAAGACCCAGATTGTAATAACTGAGAGAGGTTTGGGGCAGAGATTACTGATACAAGGCCCAGATTGTAATAACTGAGAGAGGTTTAGGGCAGAGATTACTGATACAAGGCCCAGATTGTAATAACTGAGAGAGGTTTAGAGCAGAGATTACTGATACAAGGCCCAGATTGTAATAACTGAGAGAGGTTTAGAGCAGAGATTCCTGATACTATCCCAGATTGTAATAACTGGGAGAGGTTTAGGGCAGAGATTACTGATACAAGACCCAGATTGTAATCACTGAGAGAGGTTTAGGGCAGAGATTACTGATACAAGGCCCAGATTGTAATCACTGAGAGAGGTTTAGGGCAGAGATGACTGATACAAGGCCCAGATTGTAATCACTGAGAGAGGTTTAGGGCAGAGATTACTGATACTACCCCAGATTGTAATAACAGAGAGAGGTTTAGGGCAGAGATTACTGATACAAGGCCCAGATTGTAATAACTGAGAGAGGTTTAGGGCAGAGATTACTGATACAAGGCCCAGATTGTAATAACTGAGAGAGGTTTAGGACAGAGATTACTGATACAATCCCAGATTGTAATAACTGAGAGAGGTTTAGGACAGAGATTACTGATACAATCCCAGATTGTAATAACTGAGAGAGGTTTAGGGCAGAGATTACTGATACAAGGCCCAGATTGTAATAACTGAGAGAGGTTTAGGGCAGAGATTACTGATACTATCCCAGATTGTAATAACTGAGAGAGGTTTAGGGCAGAGATTACTGATACAAGGCCCAGATTGTAATAACTGAGAGAGGT
This sequence comes from Carcharhinus amblyrhynchos, assembly GCF_965287045.1. Taxonomy (NCBI): domain Eukaryota; kingdom Metazoa; phylum Chordata; class Chondrichthyes; order Carcharhiniformes; family Carcharhinidae; genus Carcharhinus; species Carcharhinus amblyrhynchos. The sequence goes on along the minus strand of NW_027649845.1, from coordinate 390,227 downwards.
TTAGGACAGAGATTACTGATACAAGGCCCAGATTGGAATAACTGAGAGAGGTTGAGGGCAGAGATTACTGATACAAGGCCCGGATTGTAATAACCGTGAGAGACATGAACAGTGTGGATCGGGAGCAGCTGATCCCCTTAGTTGAAGGGTCAGTGACGAGGGGGACACAGGTTCAAGGTGAGGGACAGGAGGTTGAAGAGGGGATGTGAGGAAGAACTGTTTTACCC